>NC_066523.1:10950517-11035517 GCF_024679095.1 Eriocheir sinensis | reverse complement strand
CCGGAGGTGGGCTGTTGAGGTACGCCCAGAAAGATAAGAGAGTGGACACGGAAGGAGGAAGAAGGGAAGGAACAAATATACTACGAAGAATGAACGAAAGAGAAAAATACAAAGAAACGTCCATACCTCAAGTAGAAAAAAAGGCCTCTTGATGCCCATTGAACATCTTAATTAGACATAAATGAAGTTTCCTCCCAGTATCGCTTTGCTATTTGATGGTTAGGTTGCATACATCAGTTCGCCTCGCATTCATTACTTAAGGACATACTGCCGCCTCAAGTCGAACTGGTTTTAACTTTTTCAAATGACTTAACACCATTCACCATTTCAAAGACACTCGAGACGCACCCACAATGATCGCAGTTAGGCTGAAGTCACGTGCCCCGAGAAGATACCTGAATAGTAAGCACCGTTGCCAGATTATCGTACTCAAGAGCCGCGTATTTACCGGTTTCTGGCCCATAATTGTTGCCAAGAAGCACCAATAATTAACCATTTAAACGATAACCATATCTGAATGCAGTTGGGTGATGAAAGCAGTTTTTGGGTCGGAAATCGGCAAACGTAAGAGGCAGAGTACGACAATCTGGCAACGTTGAATTAGTATGAAATGAGAAGAGGATGGAGGAAAGGAGGTGGAGAAAGAGGAGAGTGATCGATGGGAGGATTGAGGAATGAAAGAGACAGTAGTGGAGAGAACAGGGAGATAGTGGGAGAGAGATATACCTGTTGTGAAGAAAGTGACAGGCATATTATGGAGGAAAGACGAAAGGTAGAGGGAGAAGACGAGGACAGGGATAGGGAAGTACCAGGAAAGGAATATATGAGAGAGGAGAGGTCAAAACAGAGAGAGGAAATAGTAACAGGGAAGGGAACATATGAGAAAGGAGAGGTCAAAACAGAGAGAGGAAATAGTAACAGGGAAGGGAACATATGAGAAAGGAAAGGTCAAAACAGAGAGATGAAATAGTAACAGGGAAGGGAACACATGAGAGAGGAGAGGTCAAAACAGAGAGAAGAAATAGTAACAGGGAAGGGAACATATGAGAAAGGAGAGGTCAAAACAGAGAGAGGAAATAGTAACAGAGAAGGGCCAAGGGAGGGTTGGTAGACAGAGGCAAAGAAAGGGACAAAGAGGTCGAGGGATAGAGAAAAATGTGTGGGAGGCAAAAAAAAAGAGGATAATGAAAGGTAGTTGAACAGGGAAGGGAAAGTAGGTATGGAAAGACAAAAAAGATAGTAAAGGAGAATGAGGAGTTAGTGATGTTGGGATGAGGAATACGGGTGATAAGGAAAAGAGAAAATGAGAGGATGTAGAAGCAATGGGATAAAGAAGAGGAAACAGATAAGGGAAGACAAAAGAGAGACGGGGGGGGGGGGGGGGGAGTTAGAGGTAGACAGGGATGACGAAGAAGGTGAAGAAGAAAAAAAACGGAAAGAGGCGATGAGGCTTGTGGATAGGAAAGAATGTGAAGGAGGGGAATGGGGGACAGCAAGGTGCACGAGGACGAAGATGAAGTTGGATAGGGACGACGAAGCAGGTGAAGGAAAACTGAAGAAAGAGGGAGTGAGGTAGAGGTGGCAGTAGGGGCGGCAGGGTAGGGAGTGGTGGCGGTGGTGGGAGTCGCCCGGGACACATTAGCATAAGCGATCCCGAGGAAGCGATAGACCCGTGGATCAGCCCGTCAATCTTGTCTGCCGGCTGACGGCCCCTGGGCGAACCTGGTCACTACTGGCTCGTGTGTGGGAGGGGGGGCTACGTGCGTGTGTGTGTGTGTGTGTGTGTGTGTGTGTGTGTGTGTGTGTGAGAGAGAGAGAGAGAGAGAGAGAGAGAGAGAGAGAGAGAGAGAGAGACTGTAACTATAATACGAAATAATGGAAGATTCCCAAACTTTTTCTCTTTACTCGGACGATAATGAAGAGGACAATCTAGATTAATCTGTCTTTACGTCATCATCCGGGAACTTAAAAGTCTCTTCTTTCCGTGGCTGCGGGGGGGGGAGGAGGAGGAGGAGGAGGAAGAGGAGGTGGAGGTGGAGAAAGAGGAGGAGGAGGAGGAGGAGGAACAGGAGGAGGCAAGGCTTCTCCTCCCTCTTTTCTTAATCACAAGTTCTCCCACCACTGACCTCAGAGGGACGAAAGAAGAAGAGGAGGAGGAGGAGGAATGAGAGAGAGAGAGAGAGAGAGAGAGAGAGAGAGAGAGAGAGAGAGAGAGAGAGAGAGAGAGAGAGAGAGAGAGAGAGAGAGAGAGATTCCTACTCATTAAAAAAAAAAAGTCGATAAATATGTTTCCGTAAAATAATAAGATGTAAAAACGGCGGAGGAGGAGGTTCAATCCACTCCGATTTCATACATTATAGAGGGACGCCCGGAGGTGTAATCCCTGCGGAGTGTTTGTGGTTCCTCCCCGACGAGAGTGAGGCAGCGGTGAGCAAATGGCGCGGCGGTGTAGCCTGCGTCAGTAGAGGCCGGACCCCCGCAGGCTATTGGCATTTCATCAGACGGGATCCTCCTGGGCGGCTCGTATATACAGGAGGATGTGGCGGCGAGGGCGGCGGCGGCGTTAGGATAGATTGCCCGGCGATGCTTATAAACGCAAAGTGGCTGGATGGCTTCCCCGTGTCCTGCCTAAATGTTACCGAATATTATAGAGTAGATGTAGAATATATATATAATGGGTAGTGGTGGCAGCGGCGGCAGTGGTGGTATTATATATTACCCGAGAGTGATTATACGCAAAGTGACCAGCTTCCCTGTCCTTCACTTCCTTAAACATACGTATCCCAGAATCTCTGGATTTGTATTTATTCACAAAGATGGAAATAACCGTTTCAGTATCAGTAATTATCCACAAAAGAATGTAAGCAGCTATTTTTTTTTCTTTAACTCATACCTATGTCCACGATCGACCAGATATTCCTTACTGTGTTTGAAGAGGTTGGTGGTGAAGGCGCTTATATGCTTGGGGGTGACGAGATAGACTATAGACCTATGCACCCTAAATCTCCACTAGCCTCTTTATGTAGGCATGATGCTGTTTTGTGTAGCGGCATCAACTACTATTTTTTTTTTTTTTTACGTCTATGGCTTTAGCGCCGGTAGGCTTGTTTGAGGGGCCTGCATGGTGTTTGGCCCCAGCCCGTCATGGCGTAGGCAAGTGTTTATAGTAGCGCCATCTTCTCTTGGCTCATGCTGCCCCCCGGAACTCCTTCTTGATTCACTTGGACGGTTTCTTCTAGAGTCCGGGTTGATGGGTGGTCTTCAGGACGGCATGTGGGTAGTTTTAAGCCACTCGGCGGTGACTGAAAAATCCGAGGTGGTAGCGTGGGGATCCGAACCCGCGTCGTCCATCACGCGGTGAATGTGGGCCCAGCACGCTACCACTCAGCCACCACCTTCCCCAAAGGATTTTTTTTTCCATTGTAATGATGTTCTTCATTGCTCATGTCTGAGATTTCTTGACATTGGATGATTATGTAGTGACAGAAAGCATCATGAAGAGACTACTTAGATATAGAATGTTGCATGTCGATGTGATTGCCGGCTGTAAAGTGCCAGTCATTTATTGTGTTTAGGTAAAGGAATGTTGTAACACTATATGAATTAGCCCGCCAACCTACTGAATGATGCTGAGGAGTCTTCGTCGGTTCAGGGAAGGCAACGTATCCATCACTGCATGCGTGCTGAAATGTATGCCCGCTCCAGTGGCACAGATGAATATTTATTGTATATAAATTATTGTAGACACTTTATACTGAATGAAACCAAGAAGTGTTGTTTCATTGTCGTTCAGTCCAATGAATGCAACGTAACTTATCAGTTTATGGACTCCTGATGTGAAGGCTGAATGACCCGAGAGTGGCTCCACGCGTCGTGTTTCGCTTCACCAAATAGTATTCGTTGGGCATACTCATGAGCCGCCGCCTCCTCGCCTTTCCAGCAACCGCCCGCCTCCCGCAGGGTCGTGGCAAAGGGAAGGCGGACGAGTTCATTGCAAAACATCTCTAAAAGGAGTACAAAATTAAGACATTCCGAGGGAGATGAAAGGAAGCTGAGGAGAGAACATGAATGCCAAAAGCTTAAATGTTTAACACACAACAACACATTTATTCTCCTCTGGTCACCTTTTGATCAGACCTTGAGCCGTCCATCCTGATTTCCCCGCGTGAACATGATTCACCATCGACGTGTTGAAGAAATGTCCCGAGGTCAGAGTTTATCTGTCAATGAAGGAACAAAGGTGGCGTCCCGATTATTGCAGAGGGAATGTAAATGATATTTCAGAATGGTTTCCTTAGAGTTATAATGAAATTTAGAATCCGATTTGATTTTTATTACTGCGACGAAAGGTTGCCGGTGAGGCGATGGTCGTGTGCTGCAGGGTGGGCGGGGGCGCGTCGGGGCCCGCCGTGCATGCTAAGCGACGCCGCCATCGCTCCATCAGCAGCTCAACACAAGCACTGCCTCGTGGTTTATCGCGGCGGCCGGCAGGACCTCCCGCCGCAGCGACCACTCGCGCCTCATAATAGTCTGATAAATCTCTCCGAGCGGCCAGGCAGGTGCAGGCAGCCTGCTCCCGGGGCAAGGCCGGCCGGCCTTCTGACGTGCCTCGCCTTAATGTTCAAGTCACGCATGCATGAATATATATATATATATATATATATATATATATATATATATATATATATATATATATATATATATATATATATGTTTATATATATATATATATATATATATATATATATATATATATATATATATATATATATATATATATATATATATATATATATATATATATATATATATATATATATATAATACACACACACACACACACACACACACACACACACACACACATACACACACACTATAGTACGTTTATACTTTCAGGACATTATTTTCTTGTAAGGTGTAGATAGTATGCAGTGTGTGTCGCTGCATATAAATGTTTTATCAGCGTTACGGTGCAGCAGCGTAAATAATTTCATGATATTGCAGCGTCGAGAAATTCACATTTTACATAAAATTCCGTCGTTAAAGAGTGTTTTGAGGCCTCACGCACGTGCACCCTCTCTGAGGTGACCGTGACTCCTGGACGCGGCACACCTGGCCAGGACCAGGACGAAGGTGACCCACAGGTGTAATGTGTCCGTCCCCTTCGCGTGACCCGCCACCAGTACCCATGACCAGCGGTGGTCGGATGCTGCCCCGACCTGTGTCGCTTGGTGATTCAAAACAGAGTAAAATAACATTAATAGGTGGAAAGAAACCACTATATTTGCCGTAGGTAATAACACACGTCTAAGAGGAAAATTACTTTCTTTTCCTCGTATCTGTTTTGTCTATGACCAACGCTTTTCTCCCGTTGACGCTGCCCTTGCTTTCTCGTCCCTTCCCCCTCCACCCCCCCTCCCCTCCCTTCCCCTCCCCTCCCTCCCACCTCTCGTCACTCAGTGATCAGTGTCACCACCTTCGTGTCCCTGTCTTGTTAACACCCACCACCGCCACCACTTGTCCCTGCCGCCACCACCACCACCACCACACGCTGTCACCACCACCACCTGTCACTTTCAGCAATCTGTCACCACAACCAACTGTTCTTATCGCCGCCCTTCGCCGCCCTCTACTTTTTCACCTTTTCCTCTACTTGTCAGCATTCTCACCTGTCCGCGTCGCTAAACACCGCCACCACCACCACCACCTGAGTTTGTATACATCACGACTCATTAATCACCGAGTCCTGTCTCTCTTCGCTCCTTATCGAGTGCTTAGAGTCAAAACCACCACCATCACCACCACTGCCACTCCATACCATCTGACATACACCACCACCACCACCACCACCACTACACTTAAATATACCACCACTTCCATCCACCACCACCACCATAGCCACCTGCACAACGTATCTCGCACATCACCACCGGCACCACCCACCAAGCTCCACCACCACCACGATATAAAGAGCCTCATCGTCCTCGGGGAGAGCCACGCCGCCGCACCCAACACGCGGGGTCATCATGTCATCGCTTTTGGTCCTCGTTATCCACCATCATCAGCGACCAGTGCCCTGCTCCCTCACTCCCCTTCCTTCCCCCTTCGTCCCTCCCTCTGCCGGTGGGCGCGGGCAGCTGATGGGCGTGATAGCGGCGAGGGGAGGTCACACAGGCGCCCACGGAAATTCATGTGATCGCTAACTATCCCGCTTCACCGCCACAACAAAGCCTTTTATGAGGTGGCTCGCCCTCATTCCCATCGCCGGTAACTGAGTTCATTGTGTTGTTTGCTCACTCCCTGCCTGCCTGCCTGCCTGTCTGTTTCTATATATACCTGTCTCAAAGGATGATAGCGTTACCGTCTCATTCCTAACACCTACGACTGAGCTTTTGTGTTATTTGTTCACTGTTTGTCTGTGTCTGTCTGCCTGAAGGAATAATAGAGCTTTCGTCTCTCTTGATTGTATGTTTCAACTCTGAAGTGCTTGTTTGTGTCTGTGTTGTCATGTTCGTGGTGTTGCTTGTGTGTGTGTGTGTGTGTGTGTGTGTGTGTGTGTGTGTGTGTGTGTGTGTGTGTGTGTGTGTGTGTGTGTGTGTGTTCGAGAGTCACTCCCGTTGCGTTTATCATCTGATGCGTCACTCTGCCGGCCCAAGACAATGATGCATTACCTGGCGACCCGCACCGAACTATTCATATTCAGGTCACTCCCGCCCCGCGCTGACCCAGAAAGCCTCGAGAATATCCCTCACACACACACACACACACACACACACACACACACACACACACACACACACACACACACACACACACACGCACACGCACACTCACTCACACAGACACATCCCTCCCTCCACACCCACACAACCATGCACCTCATCCCCACACAAACATCCTCCCTCAGTCCTCCTTTCTCCCCTCACGCCTTACACTGCAGGTGAGAAATTGACTTGGCGATTGAGTGAGCAGCTTCCCCGCCGCAAAATACCTCTGGCTGGCTGGGCGGCTCTTGTGGGGTGGTTGATGTATACCCGTCTCGTGGGCCGGGCCTCGGAGTGATAGGAGAATACGTCACAGGTGTCAGCCGGCCGTCCCCGCGCTCGCCGCCTTACCGCAGACAAGTTGGGTCCCATTTATCGTTATTAAGCCGCGTTCACCTGGGCAGGGGCGGAAGGACGGGCGAAGGTGGGGCTCAGTGGCTCCCTCTATCACTTACGGAAACTAAGTGCTTGGCTTGGTCCTCCATCCTCCTTTGCCTCCTCCGTCTTTACTTCTTTTCCCTTCTCCCTCTTTCCTTCTCATAATATGTTCTTGCCCTTGCTTATCTTCTTTTCTTTCCGTGCTCTTTTCCATCCTCCTCCTCCTTCTCCTCCTCCTTTTCTCCTCTTGCTCTTCCTCCTAAGTCTCCACTTCTTATTCCTCTTCCTCTTACTTGTTATCTTGTATTTGTTCTTGTTCGTGTTTTTTTCTTCTCATTTTCGTCCCCTTTCTTCTCCTTCTACTTTTCCTCTTTTCTTCCTCTTCTCTTTCCTCCTCCTCTTCCTAGTTCGCAACCTCCTCGTCCTCCTCGTACTTCCCTTCCTCCTCTTCCTTCTCCTCCTAGCCAGTTAGTTTGTGTTGCTTTCTATCCTGAGAGAGAGAGAGAGAGAGAGAGAGAGAGAGAGAGAGAGAGAGAGAGAGAGAGAGAGAGAGAGAGAGAGAGTCAATAAAAAAGAAAGAAGAGAAAGAAGGAAAGAAAGAAAATGAAAATAAAAAATAAAGAAAAAGAATGGAAACAAAAAAATAGAAAAAAATAGAAAGAGAAAAAGAAAAAGTGATAGAGAGAAAGAGAGAGAGATAGAAGGACAGAAGGAAAAAAAGAATAAGAAAAAAGGAAAAACGAAGGAAAAAAGAAAAGAGAGAGAGAGAGAGAATGAATCAGCTGTCCTCTCACAATGTTATCGATCACTACACGGTTTTTAAAATATGTAAAGCGCGGTAGGTCATTTTTTCCCGTCTTTAACCCTAATGTCCTTCTCTTCTTTTTTTTCCCTCTTTTTATTTTTCATGAGCATGTTTTCTCGACAGCTTAGGAGACGCACGACCAGGAAGGGACAGAGACTAATGACAAAAAGGGGATGCTCTCTCTCTCTCTCTCTCTCTCTCTCTCTCTCTCAACTATTTCTTTTTTCCTTTGTTTTTCCTTTTTCTTTATTTTTTCCTTCTCTCCTTCTATCTCTCTTTCTCTCTCATTTTTTATTTTTTTATTTCTATTTTTTCTATTTTCTTTTTTTTCTTTTCTCTTTCTTTTCTTTCTTTTCTCTTTTCTTTCTCTCTCTCTCTCTCTCTCTCTCTCTCTCTCTCTCTCTCTCTCTCTCTCTCTCTCTCTCTCTCTCTCTCTCTCTCTCTCGCCTATCACTGGTCTCAGGGGGGTGCGGGAGAGCCAGCTGAGGGTGACAGGGTGAGGGTCCAGTGTCCAGAATGTTGATCACGTGATTAACTACTCGGGGCGGGGCGGGGCGGGCGGGGCGGGGTTGAGTGGGGCTATGGGGAGGGGGTGGATCGGGGGGCTTGGAGGTCTGGAAGAGAGGAGGGGAATCGGGGGTGTGGGGTGGACTATGGTGTGAGGGGTAGGGGAATACAGAACGGGACAGATAGGATGGGGAGGTGGAGAGGGAGGAGGGGGAGGGGATGGAAAAGGAGGGGGAGAAGGAAGAGGAGGAGGAGATGGAGGAGGAGGCGTCAATAACTTTGTTTTTGTCCGTGATTGATGTCCACCCCGCCCCACCCCGCCACCACAGCCACACTTGTTTATTTTTCTCAGCTGGGAAGGCAAGGCTGTCCGCTAAAGAGATAAGTAAATAAATGCACGATAAATGTAACAATCTGCGGACAGGCTATGTATCATGCGATTATATATATATGCCGTGAATGTGTGAATGCACATTTCCCAAAACGATATTAGTTGGGAGAGTGCTGTTGATGGATATAGAAACGTGTCTGCAGTATATATAATTGTAACCTCTACCACTGTATTGGATATATGGCACTGCTTAAGGAAAAGTTTACCTCTACTGTTTATATTACATTTAAGTGCTAGTATAATGTTGAAAAATATGCGTTGCTGAAAAAAATATCACGCTCGAACACACACACACACACACACACACACACACACACACACACCATACAAAGAACACACACACACACACACACACACATATATATATATATATATATATATATATATATAGATATATATATATATATATATATATATATATATATATATATATATAATTACCCAGTATTCGTGTCGATTTAAATATTGGAGAACTATACATCATTTGTTTAAAGAAGTTTGCAATGCGTTCACGACTATAATGTGTTTTTAAGGATGTGCTAACGTGGCCTCCTTTACCTTCCCCCTCCCCCTCCTCCTTCTGCCCATCCCTCTCCCTCCCCCCCTCCCCCCAGGATACAGACGCGGGGTAGCGGGCAACAAAACACATTCAGGACCAAACCATTCCCAGGCCAGAACTTTTCTCTCATTTTTTTCCCTTCTTTCCCCTCTCCCCTCTCCCCCGACCCCCACCCGTCCCCTGTGTTTCCCGTGATGAAGATGATGAATGATGGATTTCCTGGTCCGGCCGCAAAATAAGTCCCGCTAATAACACCGACGCCGCGTCCTTCCCGGTCAATAAGTACCGTGTTGTCCTCCACAATGGCGCTGCGTCAGAGGCGGCTCAAAGGACGCACAAACTAACACACACACACACACACACACACACACACACACACACACACACACACACAATGGCCTTGTCCTCTTCTTTCCTTTCTTTTCCTTTCCTTTCCCTTTCCCTTCCTTTCCTTTCCTTTCCTTTCCTTTCCTTTCCTTTCCTTTCCTTCCCTCTGTTTTTCTATCGTTTCCTTTCCATTCCATTCCTTTCCTCTTCTTTTCTTTCCTTTCCCTTACTTTTCCCACCTATCTTTTCCTTTCCTTTCTTTCCCTTCCCTTCCCTTCCCTTCCCTTCCCTTCCCTTCCCTCCCTTCCCTTCCCTTCCCCTTCCCTTCCCGTGTATCAACAACCAAAGGGCCTCACACCGTACGTAGCCTTGCGTGAGGGAAGCGAAGGCAGAGAAAGCTCCTTTTTATTTATCCTCCATCTCTGCCGCGGCGCCGTCAGGAAGCGTTGGGGGGCTGGGGAGGGAGGGCAGGAGCAGTAGGAGGGGAATGAGGTGGGATGGGGTGCAGCCGGCGCGAGGAATGGACCGTTTTCCCCGTCCTCCGACACATATCATATTCATCTGATTTCGGGACTCATCTACGCTGATTTTTTTATGCGCTGCGGGGGCGGAGGGGAGTTTTGGAGGGGCAGGAAGGGGCAGTGACGGAGGGGTGGGGGTGGGGGAGGGAAGGGCAGGCAGGCAGCGAGGGAGCGGGAGAGAGAAAGGGAAAGATTGAGAGGGCGAGGGAGAGCTGGGTCGTGGGTGGAGAGGGCAAGAGAATGGGGAGATAATGGGAGAAAAAGAGGAAAGTTAAGAGGTGGTTAGAAATGGATGAGAGAGGGATGTGGACGAGGAATGGAGGGAAGGAGAGGACGAGGGAGAGAAACAGAGAAGAGACAGTTAGGAAGAGAAAGAAAAAAGATAGTAGAGAAGGAGAGACAGTGAGGAAAATAAAGAAGTTAAAGAAGTAGAAACAGTAAGGTAGAGAAAGAAGATAAAGGAGGAGGGGCACTGAGAAAGAGGAAGATAAAGAAGAGACAGTGAGGAAGAGAAATATTTAGGGCAGAGAGAAAGAAGAAGGAGAGAAACTTAGGAAGAAGTTGATGGAAGGAAGGGAAGCAGGGAGAGAGGGAGGCAGATGGACGGTGTATTACGTATCATAAGAAAATGCTGTCGATAATTAGGAGCAACGGGACTTAATAGAGAGAAACAGCGAGAGAAAACATTTATTCCTCCTCCATGAATCCGTTATGAGCTTGTTTATGCAGCATTGCACAGCCATTGGAGAGTCGCGGATGGATGGCTGTCATGTTTTTTTTTCCTTTTTTTTCCAGTCCTTATTATTTTTTTTCTTTGCATTACGGGTGAAAACGTGAATTTTTATCGACCGCTTAATAGTGAAATATATGCTAGGAAGTTTTAAGTGTACGTGATGAGAGAAGCGAAAAAGGAGAAAGAGTGAATAGAAAATGAAAAGGAAGAATGTAAGAAGGAAATAATGAAGAGGAAGATGAGAAAAAGGAAAGAAAAGGTGGAAGAGGGAAGGATAGATGAGAGAGAGAGAGAGAGAGAGAGAGAGAGAGAGAGAGAGAGAGAGAGAGAGATACTTGGTAGTCTCTAGGTGTCTGTCTTCTTGTATACGTAGGATCAGTTAACGCCCTTCCCTCCCCCCCGCCCCCTGCAGTGCCTCAATCCCTTGTAGCTCAGTCTCTCTCTCTCTCTCTCTCTCTCTCGCACTCTCTCTCTCTCTCTCTCTCTCTCTCTCTCTCTCTCTCTCTCTCTCTCTCTCTCTCTCTCATCTATTCTTCCCTCTTCCTTTTCTTATCTTTCTTTCTCTATCCATCCTTACCAAGTCTTCCTTACCCTCCTCATTTTCTCTTATCTACTTCTCTTTAGTTTCTTTCTATTCGTCTCCTTCTTTGGCTCTCTTCCTTTTCTTTGATTCTCCATTTGTAACTTATTAACTCCTATATTCTTGCTCTCTTCCTGTCCTACTCCTCTCTTCCTTCCTTACTCCACTCCCATCCTTCCTTCTCCACTCCCATTTTCTCCTTCCTCTCTGCCTCTCTTCCCTTCTTCCCTCCCTCCTTCCCTCTGCTTTAAGCCACGCTACGGCCCAGCCACCAGGACCCCCGGGGCATAGGTGGGCGAGCATAAATTTTCACCCCTGTGGGACGCCGCCGGAGGAGTGCTGTGTCTGGGCTTTAGGATTACTCTTCGAAATTGTTGTTTATTTTATAAGTGACTGCAAGAAATTTTAGTGATGCTTTTCTCCACCTCTTTTTATTTCTCGTTCTGTCCCTCTTCGCTTCTCCCTCTCCTCCTCTATTGCAAATTGAGACGTCCGTGTCGGTGATGTTAAGAAGTTGAACTTTTGCCTATTTTGCTAGCTAGTAAAATGTAAGATTTATGTTCAGAAAAAAAAAGGCTTTTGAAAATGAATGTGCAGGTGTGGAAGTAAAATTAGAGAAACAATAATATTACCAAGGTAAACACATGCAGAAGTATAAAAGGTAAAGTATGTATATATAATCAATTATAAAAAGAAGAAAATACATGAGAGCAGAAATAACGGTGATCACTTTTAAGAATGGGGTATCAAAATAATAATAATAATAATAATAATAATAATAATAATAATAATAATAATAATAATAATAATAACAATGACAATAACAATAACAATAATAATAATAATAATAATAATAATAATAATGAGAGGAAATAGAGTATCTACCAAAAAGTTATCACCTGTACCATTTTTTGTAGAGTGAGATTAGTTTCGTTTTTTTAGCTTGTTTTGGCTTTGGTCTGCCACTTTATCGCAAAAAAAAGGTAACGTAATATTCAGCCAAACCATGAACAGACACACACACACACAAACACACACAAGACCATCATCCAGTAAAGAATGTCATTTAAGGAGGATAAAAGGAATCTTAAAGAGGTGTTGGGATGCTTCTACGTGTGTGCATATGAACGTGTGGTGCATGGCCATGACCCTCTCCCTCCTCCCTCTCTCTCTCTCTCCCTTCCTCAATATATCTAACAAGCGTCATGGGGCATTTTTTCCCGCTCCTGTACATGCCTCTGTGATTTCCCGGCGGACGCGAGAGATGATGCATTGGCCTGCGTGTCCCCCCTTCTTGCTCCTCTTTCTGTCTCTCTCTTGCCCTCTCTTTTTATCTCTTCTCCACCGTTCTTTCAGAGGGAGGGGGTGCGCATCCTTCCTTCTTGTTTCTTTCCTACTCTCTCTCCCACTTTCTTATTATTTCTTCTCCATCGTTCTTTCAGGGGGTGGCATTTCTTCCTTTGCTATTCATTTTTGCTTCTGTTTCTCTTTGGGGAAGGAGTAAATAGAATGAAAGGGTAATGTTAAAGACTTGCTATTCCTCTTTGGTCTATTTTCTGTATCTCCGTCTTTTTGTTTGACCTCATCCATATGATTAAAAAGGAAAATATATCGGAGTAGAATATATGTGATTGAGAAATAACAAAAAAAAAGACGTTTATTGAGTTCCATCTTTATATATTTCTATCTCAGTTTTGTTGATTCATTTTCTTCGATGATTTTTCTAAAAATTTTCCGTAGTAGGCAGAAAAAAAATGTGTTCGGATTAGGAAATGAACTTATCGACGCATATCGAGCCAAACCTCCAGGAATTCGTGGTGCCATTAATGAAAAAAAGTTGCAACACTGACTTTTTTTATTTTGGCAAGCCAGGTATGCAGAGACTTCGTGTGTGTGTGTGTGTGTGTGTGTGTGTGTGTGTGTGTGTGTGTGTGTGTGCGCGTGTGTGTGTTTCGTTTTGCCTGACCTTTCCAGTGGGCGTGTAGACTACATGGGCACAGAGGGAGTGGGTGCACGTGGATGGGTCGGGAACCGTGTGTCTCAGGTGGGTACGTTCTTACCTGCACCTCTGAAACTCACGGTGTGCACTTACCTGAGGCCGCGGGGAAGGAGGTTGTGTAGGTGGAGGTGGGCACGATGCATTAATTAACCTGAGATTTTGTAGACACACGTGAGATTTTTTTGTATAATTTGCGTCTGTGCTGAGGCGTTATGTATCTCCTCTATAGAAACAATACGACGAACACACGAACAAACACTACTAACACACACACAAAACTCATCTAACATACCATGAGCCTAAATTCCACCTCTGCATTTGATATCACTTCTCTTTTCTCATTTCTACTCATGTCTTAATTTTTTCTCATCTCTTTCCTCTTCTTTCCTCTTATCGCCTTCCTTTTCCTTGATTTCCTCTTTTCTTGCCTCCTCGTTACCTCTTCTCTTTTCTCCTCTCTTCTCATCTCTTAATTTTTTTCTCATCTCTTTTATCTCCTTTCCTTTTATCGCCATCCTTTTCTTTAATTTCCTCTTTTCTTGCCTCCTCATCACCTCTTCTCTTGTCTCCTCTCCTCCTCTCATATCCTCTAGTTTTTTCTCATCTATTTCCTCTTCTTTCTTCTTATCGCCATCCTTTTCTTTAATTTCCTCTTATTTTCATACCTCCTCATCACCTCTTCTCTTTTCTCCTCTCCTCTCATCTCTATTTTTTTTTATCACCACGGTTTCCTCTTCTTTCCTCTTTTCTCCTTTCTTTTCTTGCCTGCTCTTCACCCCGCCTCACCTCACCTCACTTCACTTCCAGTCCTCTCACCCTCTCCTTTCCTCTCCTTCCTTCTTGCCTCATCCTCGCCCGGTCCTCCGAGCCCCCAAGTCGTGCCCGTCGGCCAGTGTTGTGCAGACCCACGCCGCTCCTTTGATTATGAAATTTCTCCCTGATGAAGTTTTACAAGTTGTCGGGCTATGATCCTGTGGGCGTGATCACGTTACCACGCCTGGCCGCCCACGAATCCAATGATAATGCGAGGGGAATCTTGGGAGGAGGAGGAGGAGGAGGAGGAGGTAGAAGAAGAAGAAAAATAAGAAGAGGAAAACGAAAAGAAAAGAGTAGTGGGAAGAAGAAATGGAGGAGGAAGATGAGAAGAGAAATAGGAGAAAGAGGAGTGCTTAGAGAAAGGAAAAGGAGTAGAAGTGCTAGATTGGAATCGGAGAAAATATACACCAAGGACAGTAAGTATGAAAAGGAAAATTAAATAAGAGGAAAACATTTATAAACAAAGTGGTTGAATATGTTTTACTATTGTTGAAAGCTAACTGAAAATTCGTATATATAGAGTTAATATCACATAAGGAGAGCATGCCATCCTTTCCATATTGATGTTGAGTAAGGGCCTTGATTTTTTATATAGTTTTCCTCATGTTTATAAATAATTGTGTTGTTTAATTATTGTACTTTTTTTTGGTGCTTCTGAATAGCGTTTAGTTTATGGTATTTCAAAATCTCTTTCCATTCCGCATCCAATTCTCTCTCTCTCTCTCTCTCTCTCTCTCTCTCTCTCTCTCTCTCTCTCTCTCTCTCTCTCTCTCTCTCTCTCTCTCTCTCTCTCTCTCTCTCTCTCTCTCTCTCTCTCTCTCTCTCTCTCTCTCTCTCTCTCTCTCTCTCTCTCTCTCTCTCTCTCTCTCTCTTATTTAGTTTTTTGTCTGTCACCTCGGGGTCTGAACAGTTATCTAATCTCTCTCCGTCTTTCTCTCTCTGCCTTCCTCCCTTCTTAGTATTCTTCACATTTACTCTCCCTTCCCGTTATTCCTCTCCCTCTTGTATAGTTTAAACCGCCTCTCTTCATCCTCGTCCTCATTTTCCGACCTCTCACTTTCTTATTATCTCACTTCCACTTTCACTCGTATTCCTACTCTTTCCCTTTCCCTTATGACAGCTTCCCTCTCAACTGTTCTCCTTTATCTCATCATCACTCTTCCTTCCCCCTCATTCCTTCTCCTCCTCACATTTTTTCCGTTTTCATGACTATTCAGTTTTCTTTCTCTTCCTCCTCCTCCCCCATGACAGCCACTCAAATATCTTCCTTTCCTCTTACTGTCACTTACTTTCCTTTCCTAGTCCCTCATCATTTCTCTGTTGAAGCAGAATAATAACCTCTGTCACTTTTGTTTTTGTCATCCTTAAACCCTCAACACTGATGTTCTCTCCTCTCATCACAGCCGATCATCTCGCATCTTTTTTTTACATTTCGACAAATTCATCCTTTACATTCCCTTTCTCCCTTTGCACTTTGTCTTTATTATATATCTTTTGCCTGCAAACGCTCTCCCTTTACCACATTTTTCCTCCTCAATTTCTATACTTTATACACAACTATTTGAAATTTTTATACTCTTTAACATCCAATTTCCATATACAACCTTCACTCCCTCCCTAACACCCTTCTTCATCACCGTCACTCTCTTCTAGTTGAATCTCTTGCTCTTCACTCCCTAGCATCCATTCTTTATACTCACCTTTTTTCTTGTTTCTGTATAGCCATTACTTCATCTCCAGCGCTTCTTTCCTCTTTCCTTCGTCACACTCATCCTCTCCTCTCTGCTTGAGCCTCTTGGTCCCAGCAGCAGCGACAGCAGTGGTGGTGGTGGTGGATCGATGGCGCCACAATCAGTGTTGGGTAATCAGTGCTCGATCTGTCCGGCCGGCGTATCTTTTATTGTGTGCGTTATTGTGTTTTATCCATCTGGCCGCCCGCTCGTAATGATCCATCACTGTCCATTACTGATGCTCGCGTTCCGCCTCGGTGCTCCCCGTCGCCTGTGTGCCGCCTCATCCCTCCTCCTCCTCCTCCTCCTTCTCTTCTACCCTCTCCCCCTCTCCTGCTCCCTTCTCTTGTATTCGTTTTCTGTTGTCGCTTTTCTTTTATCTGTTTTCTTTTTCTCTTCTCTACCTATTTTTTTGTGTGTGTCGCTGTTTGCCTTTTGTTCGTTTGCTTGTTTGTTTGTTTTCGTATCTCTTATCTGTATTTTTGTCTGTGTATGGTTGTCTGTGTCCTTCTCTGTCTGTCTGTCTGTTTATCTCTGTTAGTCTGTGTCTGTCTGTCTCTGTCTCTGTCTCTCTCTCTCTCTCTCTCTCTCTCTCTCTCTCTCTCTCTCTCTCTCTCTCTCTCTCTCTCTCTCTCTCTCTCTCTCTCTCTCTCTCTCTCTCTCTCTCTCATAATAAGATCTTTTATTGTGAATCTGGTTGTGGATTTCCGCTGTGATCATCGGATTAGTGTCGTTCTTTTTCCTTCATGCGCTTTTTTTTTCGTTCTGTTCTTTGCTACTTTTTTTTTCCTTTTTTTTTCGTTTGTATTTCTTTTACTTTTCTTCATTTTTCTTTTCCCGTATCTCTTTTTGCCTTCCTCTACTTATTTTCGTATTCCTTCCTAATTCAACACACACACACACACACATACACACACACACTTTCCTCCTCTCCCAGAAGACTTCTCATGTCACCAGCTTTTTTTTTATCTATTTTTTGCTCCGTTTGCTTTAATATTACATCGGAGCACTTTAAATTAAACACTGTCGACGGCCTGCATTACCGGCGCTGCGAAAGTTCCAGGAAGAGGCGCCAATCAAGGGCCTGGCCAAACAGCACATGCCCAGCCGGTCAAGAAAGCAAGACCCGTACCAAGAAAATAATATGAAAGTCTACATTACATAAGCGTCCCTTACAGTTGGCAGTCTCGGTAATCTCTTTTCCGCTCATATGCCTTTCGGTCGTTGATAAGGTGGTCGATGAGAGCGTAATATGAAAATAGTTCAAAACATTCGTCTTTTTAGGTCCAATCTTCCGTCCGCTCTTGTTTTCGCTCGTTCTCAATTCCATCGTTCATTATGAGGCCGATGATTTGGGGAGTGGTCGTGCGCCCGTCTGATGTTCGTTCGTCTCGTGTTTCATCTCCTAGTAAACTATAACGTGCGACGGGCGGAAATACTATTTAGGAAGTTATCGATATTGTGAAAATTTACGGCTAGAATAAAATTATTTTTTGTTGTCTGTCTGGCGGGCACTCTATCTGTGTTTCTAGTTCAGTCAAAGAAATACTCACTGGGCTGACTCCTGAGAAAAAATGCTAAATAGGGGAGTGTTTGAGTATTCAATAATATTACTTTTAATTGTTGGTGGGTCTGATTTTGAAGTGCCTGATGTTTGTGTCTGATGGTGCCATGTAGGGTTGGCTAAAATGACACGCACTGGACTGGCAGACTCCAGGGAATTTTTGAAACAGTGAACATGGATGACGATGGCAATATTATTTTCTTGTTGTTGTTGTCATTGTTGTCCCTATTTCCACATACTGGGACTGACTAGGTCGAGATTCAGCTAGAATAAAAGAGTCGTGAGCTTTGTTGTGTTGTGCTAATTAGATAACCTCTTGATAACCGCTTATTTATCAGTTTTCCGTATTTATTTTATTTTGTTCCCATTTTTTTGCAGCCTTTGTTTTCTTTTATCAAACTACCTCCTTGTTCTCATTGTCATGTTTCTGCCAAGGTCTCTACGACAAGGTTTCCACGGCCTCCTCTCCTACCCCTCCCCCCCTCCTCCTCTTCCTCTTCCTCCATCTTCTCTACCTTTGTTCCTCCTCCTTTTCCTCCTGCTTCTCGTCCTCCACTCGACAGTTTAATACTCCACCTCCTCCTCCTCCTCTTGATTCCTCCTTCGCGTCCTGCTCTTCGTTCTTTTTCGCCAGTTCCCTTCAGCTCCTCTTCCCTCCTCCTGCGTCCTCCCATCGACAGTCTGCACCTTCTCCCCTCTTCCTCCGTCTTCTGCTCTTCGTCCTCCTTCCGCCAGTCTCCGGTGGGAGGAAAGACAGAGGTCGACAGGTTCCTCGGGGATTTATTAGTACCCTCGGCTGGGCGGCTGTCCTGCCCACTTACCCGGCTGGTACGGTGGCGGACAGGAGGCGAGGGAAGGGAGCAGGAGACGTGGAGGGAAGTCAAAAGGGAAAGAATTGGGAAGAGGGGAAAAGAAAGGAAGGGAGAGTATAGTAGGGAAGGTAGCAGGGAAAGAAGTGGAAATTGGAGGGGAAGGATAGAAAGATAGAAGGGAGGGAGGCAAGGGGAAGGACCAGGAAGGAACGTGCTTGGAGGGAAGTCAGTAAGGAAGTGGAAAGTGGGGAAAAGAAAGGAAGGGAAGGAAAGACGTGAGGGAAAATAGTTGGAGGAAGAGATGGAAGTCGGGTGGGTGGCGGGCGGTGGACCTGGCGAGTGCGTGAAGCGAATTAGAGGAGACAGGAGGCGGCACGGAGCGGAGGAGGCATCCGGGAGTAGCCTCAGATATTGCCATCCTGGAGTCCCGTCGATAGAGGAATGTCGCATCATATTCCCCTGATGACTTCCTTACCTGTCGTGGCCGCGCGTGTCGCCCACCTGGATACTTTATATACCCACCCTTTTATCCTCATCGTAATAAGCCTTGGATGGGCATGTGAGTGAGAGTGAAGGACTTGAGCGGTTAATAGACGAGGTTTATAAACAGCAAAGTGAGAGATTGTAATTTAGTTAGGATATTAGTGTTTACATAACAGAATCGAGCCTTCGGTTTGTATATATGATCTGAAACCTACGCTAGAGGCATTATGTAAAACTGAAGGTGAAATAGGAAGCTAAACTAAGCGTGTTTGTAAAATCCTATGGAACATCAATGGGGAGGCGGTGGGTGAGTGGTCAGCCTGTCACGGCGTCCTGGAGGACTCGGGTTCGCGACCCGTCCACCGCTACAAGCTGACCATTTTAGGTTTTCACCGAGTGGCCTAAGACTACCCACATGCTGTCCTGCGACCACCTATTAACCTGGACTCAAGATTCTCTCAAAAAGAGGATCAAAGATGAGCTCCAGGGGACAGCATGAGCCAAGCAAAATGGCGCCACTATAAAACACTTGCCTGCGCCATAACTGGGTGGAGCAGACCACCAGGCCCTACCAAGAAAGGCTACCGGCGCCATAGGCGGAACGTAAAAAAAGAGATAGTAGATTAATCACAACTAGAATCTGCAGATATAGCTGAGTGCGTTAGAGAAATAGGTGTTTGGATGATATTACTAACATGTGTTATGGCAAGAATAATCGAGTTTAGAGTTCTTAGTGTGACTAGGTGGATAATGTGTGTGTTGTTAACTTTGCAGTCCACGCCTTGTAGTGTTGTCCAAGGTGAAGGCAAGCGTCTTGGCGGCTGGCCTATCGCGTGTATCCTTAGCAGCCACACCCACACCTGCGTACCTGTGGCCATGCAGGTGACGGGTCCTCCCACTTCGCTTTTCTCTCTCTCTCTCTCTCTCTCTCTCTCTCTCTCTCTCTCTCTCTCTCTCTCTCTCTCTCTCTCTCTCTCTCTCTCTCTCTCTCTCTCTCTCTCTCTCTCTCTCTCTCTCTCTCTCTCTCAAAATTATTTCATGTTCAGGAGCTCTACTCCGATTGTCTTAACAGCACAAGAGACGTTACATCACGTTCGCTATGTACTATATACAAATTTTTCGTTGCTTATACACATTAACACAGATTAAGACGTATTAGCCTGGGGATCGTTTGATTTTTCTCTGCCTTATCTTTGCTTCCCTCCACCCCGCCACTCCCCGCCCCACCAACTCCGCCCAGCCAGCCTCGCCCCGCCCCGCCCCGCTTATCACTGCCCCGCCCCGTCCTCAGCCTCGGGTCGTCGGGCTCTGCAGGGCGAAGTAATTAATATCAGTTGAAGGCGGCATTACGAGGGTGGCGGGCGCGGCAGGCTGGGCGCCGGAGATGGATAACTCGAAGGGCTAACCAAGATGGATACGTGGCGGGAGTAGTGAAGATGGATGGGAAGGCGGGGCGGGAGGGGAGAGGGGGGAAGGAGGATTAACTAGGCCATTCAGAAATGTGGACACTGATGCAGCTCTCAGTGGTTCAACTCTTATTGTGAAAAAAGCTTCGACTGGTAAGAACATCATTATCATCATCAGTCATGCAATTGTTTTCTTATGCTGGGCTTTTTAGTGGTCTCTTTTTTTTTTTTTTTTTTTTTGCCCTTGACCTTGTTCCGTTAGCCACCTTAAAAATAACTACCACAGTTTAATGCAAAGACATTTCCCAACGTCCTCCACATCTCTCTCTTGCCTCTCTTTGTGTACTTCATCCTGCTCCGGCAAATGGTGTGATAATGCTGCTCCACCTCATCCTCTGCCTACCCTGATTTCTCCAACAATATCTAGGTTGTCACTTCGGTTGTCCATTTGTTATCAATTCTACGTATGATATGACCTTCAAGTCCATGTTTTGTTCTTCATCGTCATTAGGATTTCTTCAACATTTGTCTTTTTATATAATCCAGGTGTCATTTTTGTCTGTAACTCTTTTAATTCTCAATCTGTGGTCCCTCACCTTAACTTCATTCTGACCATATATCCTGAGCTTAATGACCTCACGTATTTCTTCATATAATAATAATCCCCTCGGTGACCTTCCATCAAACGTACCTTCATATTTATCCATTTTTCTAACGCGTAACTCACCCCACCCTCAACGCTTTCATTTCTTATCAATTCTACGTAAGATATCACCTCCTCAAGTCCGTGTTTTGTTCTTCATCGTCATTAGGATATCTTCAATCTTTGTCTTCTTATATAATCCAGGTGTCATTTTTTGTCTGTAACTCTTTTAATTCTCAATCTGTGGTCCCTAAACTTAACCTCATTCTGACCATATATCCTGAGCTTAATGACCTCACGTATTTCCTCGTATAATGATAATCCCCTCGGTGACCTTCCATCAAACCTACCTTCATATTCATCCATTTTTCTAACGCGTAACTCACCCCACCCTCAACGCTTTCATTAGTACATCATCATTCTTTACTCCGGCCTCAATCGTATCACCCCTCACCTTATTTATGGCCGCGCCTTATCTCTCGCCCCTTCCATATATCTCTCGGCCTTGCCCCGTGACCTCGCCCTCGCCGCCGCGGACCCATTGTAGATATCGCGGAACCTCCTTTGTTTGGGGCGTGACCTTGGGCTGCCTCGAGTCCTTCCTTTGTTTTGATGAGTAGCTAAGGGGAAAAAAAAAGGAGATGAGGTTAAAAAGAGTACGCAAAGAAAATAAGAAAGGAGGTAGATTTGAACGTGAAATAGGTCGATTAGTGGCATACAAGGACAGGAAAAGCGAGGAAGAGAAAGGAATAGAGAAAATTTAGGAGAGAATAGAAGGAGGAAGAGGAAAGAAAAGAGAGGACAAAAGAGAATATAAAGGAGTAACAGGAACAAAGGAGGCGAGAAGGACGGGAAAGGCAGGAGACGGCAGAGAATACAAGGAAGAGGAAGAGGAGGAAGACGACAAGGAGAAGGAGGAGGAGTGGGAGGAGGAGGAGGAGGAGGAGAAGGAGGAAGAGGAGGAGGAGGAGGAGAGTTGTCCGCCCAGATGGAGATTATATTGACAGGTAATTATCCGGTGTCCCTGCGTTGGCCAGCACACCCTCCCCCTCCTCCCCCTCCTCCTCCTCCCCCTCCTCCTCTTCCTTCTCCTCCTCCTCCTGCTCTTCTCCTTCTGTACCCTTCTTCCTCTACTTCCCTTTAATGGTTTTCTATTCTCTTCTCTTTCAATTTAGTTCTTATACTATATACAATCTCTCTCTCTCTCTTTCTCTTTATTTCTCTCTAAGTATAGCTTTTGTACTTGAGAGAGAGAGAGAGAGAGAGAGAGAGAGAGAGAGAGAGAGAGAGAGAGAGAGAGAGAGAGAGAGAGAGAGAGAGAGAGTATACGGGATGGTGAACGCGCTGAGAAGAAATTGAAAAGTAGAAGGTAAACGGAAAAAGAAAAAGAACAGAGAGGAGGAGAATGGAGGAGCATAAATGTAGAGGGGAGGTAACGAGGGGGAGTACCTACCTGTCTGACTCCTAATCAATGAAAGGTCATCAAATTCCTAATGAAAAGTCACAGGGAAGCCGCAGGAGGAAGTGACCAGGGAGGAAATTATAGAGGAGGAGGAGGAGGAGGAGGAGGAGGGAAAGAGGGAAAAGAGGAAACACGACTATGAAGGAGAGAGTAGTGAGGGGAGTTTCGATGTGAGGGAGGAGGGAGAGAGGAGGGATGATCATTGGGAAAGGAGGGGAGAAGGCAAAAGACGAGATGGAAGATGTAATGAAGAAACACGAATAGGAAGTGAGAGAGAGGAGATGAGAGCGGAAAAGGAAGACGAAAGGGGGAAAGGAAGGGAAAGAGGAACGTTTGGTTGTAAGGGAAATGAGAACAGGAAAGAGAGAAGGAAGATGGAAGGACTGAAGATGAGAGGGAAGAGGTTGTAGGGGGGCGGACGCGAGGCCAGGGTGGGGGGGGGAATGATCAAGAGAGGGAGAGGAGGGGGGGAGAGGGACGGCTGGTAGAAGGGGAAATGAGGGGAAGAACGATAATTGCTGAGAGAGGGATGAAAGGAGGAACATCTTGAAAGAGTGAGAAAGGAAGGGAGTGGTGAAGGGACAAAAGAGTGGAGTATTTTTTTTTGTGGAGTGTAGCATTGTAGAATATTGATTAACGGTATGATTTTTTTTTCTTTTGTGTGAGTTGAGCATTGAAGGTAAAAATTTAGTTAACGAAAGGCAAAGGAAAAGTAAACTGCAACTTGTATTACTTTTCCTCAGACGCTTTTCATATACCATTACGTAGCACATAGTGAAATAATTAAGAAAAGGTAAAAAAAAAAAAACACTAGCAATTATGATAGCTGCTTTTTTTCTTATATTCACTATATTTACTTTTCCTTTCAGACGCGTTTCATATACCATTACGTAGCACACAGTAAAATAATAAAAAAAAGGTAGAAAAAAACACTAGCAATCATGATAGCAGCTTGTTTTCTTATATTCATTGTTTACCTTTCCATCGCAAACGTGGCGCACCAAATCACTCCATAAATAAAGGAAAAGTATAAAACCCGTAAATTAACTTGTCATTCGTCGCTGCCAGGTGAGGAGAACAACCGTGCATAAGTACCTGGTGACCTGACTTAACCGAGGAGGAGGAGGAGGAGGAGGAGGAGGAGGTGGAGGCGGAAGAAGGGGAAGAAGAAGAAGAAGAGGAGGAGGCACAAAGATCAAAGATGGGTCCCTCCTTTCACAGCCTTCCCGCAGCATCCTCTTTCCTTTTACCGCCTCCCCTACGTCGTTGATCCGCCCTTCCGTCCACTCACCGGCAAAGCAAGGGCGGACGCGGCGCGGGGACGCGTGGCCGTGGCCGTGAAATTGATTATGAAAGCTTCCTGGCCCGACTTTGTCTCGCCTCGGTTAATTACTTGCAGCTCAATACCTTTTCATGGCTAATTATTTTTCTCCCGGAGGTATGGGCGGCGTGAGGAGGATGTAGTACCTGTGTAGGGATGGGATGGGGGGGCGTGAGGAGGTGGGGGGGGGGACGTATGTGTGTGTGTGTGTGTGTGTGTGTGTGTGTGTGTGTGTATTATACTGTGTTTTACTGAGTTTTATTGTGTTTTATAAGTTTCAGAGAGAGAGAGAGAGAGAGAGAGAGAGAGAGAGAGAGAGAGAGAGAGAGAGAGAGAGAGAGAGAGAGAGAGAGAGAGAGAGAGAGAGAGAGAGAGAGAGAGAGATGAAACTTACAGATAGACGTAGATGGCCCCACAAACAGACATACAGACAAAAAGACAGGCGGAGGGATAGACAGGTAAACATGGCAAGGCGACAGAAGACGACAAGCCCAATGACTCAGGAAGAAGGACAAAGATAGAGAAAGAGGGTGAGAGAGAGAAAACTTTTGTTGGCGGCGAGAGATAGAAAGACAGATATCTTGACGGTGCCACCATGAGCCTCCTTTCCTACTCCCCTTTCCCTCTCCCACCTTGACGCCCCCAACTCTCTCTCGCTTTGTATGCAAGAGGACACGTCTCCCCTTGTCCTCCCGCTCCCCTGCTTCCGGCAATCACCCCGATCCTGTTAGGTAAATGAGAGGTCAGGCTGGCAGGGTGGTGGGGCTCTATGACATAAGGGCCGGGAAGGGTAGAGGCAGGCTGGGATGTGGATGCTGAGTAATGGATATATTGTCGAAGAGATGGTTGAGGGCTAGCAGGGTGATGCGTGGCCCTGTGACATATGGGCCGACAGGGGTAGGCAGGGATTAGAGGATAGGCATGGGTGTGGGTGGCTAGTTAGGATGTGTAGATGAAAAGAAGGATTATAAATGAAATGATGGATGACAGAATTGTTTCTACTTTTACTTCATATATTTTTACTACAACTACTACTACTACTACTACTACTACTACTACTACTGTTACTTCTACTATTACAACCAGCACTGTCATTTTCATTGCCATTACCACCACCTTCACCACTACTTTCACTACCATCACCATCTAAGTGTCATTGTATATTCTCTCCTATTTTACACACACTCACAAATCACACGTCCACATCTCACAGATAATTTTCTCTTCTGGCGATACAGATAGAAGCTATGCACATCATATACATGTTGAATAGGTCAATTTTAAGAGGTCGTATGATCACAGACAAGTAATACAAGATTCATAAACCAACGCGCGGCTCACGTATGGGCTGGAGGCAAAGGAGAGGACGGTGCAGCGGCTAGAAACAGAAAACTTAAAAAAATGTCTCGCAAGAATTAATAATGAACGCACAGCCGACAAAAGCGTCCAGAAGAGTGTCGTTTAAAGAGCCGCCGTAAAGAGACTCGGGCAGGCCGCCGCTGGAAGGCCACGGTCCGTCCTCAAAGGCGCCGAGTCCCTCCGCCCAAAGGGAACGAGAGCGCTGGGCCGCCACGAGTGTTGACCGAGCGCCGCCAGCCGTCCTCTGAGGGTGGCCGCGTTAGTGTCGGATACTGAGCAGGAGTTAAAGAGTACGACGTGGCTTTGAATGTGGTTGTGGCGGTGGTGGTGTGTGTGTTTGTGTGTGTCCCTCCGTGGTGGTGTGTGGCAGAGCTGTTATTGGATGGGGTGGGGTCCAGTGGTTGCAGTGGTGTGGTTGTGGTGAAAGGTCATGATGGTATTGGTTATATAATGCTGTGGCTTTTGAATGTGGCTTTGGTGGTGGTGGTGGTTGTGTGTGTGTGTGTGTGTGTGTGTGTGTGTGTCCCTCCATGCTGGTTTGTTGTAGGGCTCTTGTTGAGGGGGTGGGGGAATCTTGTGGTTGCTGTGGTGTGCAGGTAATGTTGAAAGGCTATGGTGGTATTGATGGTGATAGAATATTGTGGCTTTTGAGTGTGGCTGTGGTGGTGGTGATTGATGAAGGGTTTTTAGTGGTGTTAATGATGATGAGAACAACAGAGGAAGATTGAAGATATAGTAATTACGATTATGAATAGGATATTAATTTGGTCAAGTCATATCACGCGTAGAACTGATGGCAAAAACAACAACAATGGGCGATGTTTGGAAAGCGTTTGTCTAATGATGATGGTGATGATGACGATGGTGACAATGATGGTGGTTAGGGAATGGTCCATGGAGGTGTTGGTGTGTCTTTACGCTTCCTGCAGGTTTGTGGCAATGCCCTTACGAGTGGAGGTTTGTGAATGTGGTATTGAGAACTTATAATGGCGCTAAGGAGGGTATAGAATATGGTGACTTGAAAGCGGCCGTGGTGGTGGTGGTGAGTGTTTGGGCTGCTGATTCGAGGCGAGGTTCTTACTGGTGCAGGTTTGTAGTTGTAGTAGTTTAGTGGTGCTGATGGCTTATGGTGATGATTGAGGGAGGTGAATGGTGGCTGGCGGTGGCTCTCGTGGTGGTGGTGTGAGAGAGTGCTGTGGGTGGTTTCCAGGTGTGTTTTGCTGGTGGTGGTGGTGGTGTTTTTTTTATTTTTTTTTTAGGGATTTTCTAATGGTTACTTTACAGACAGACAGGCGCATATTTACAGAAGCATTCTGCAGGTATATTTTTCGGCTGTGCTGTATTGGTAGTGGTGGTGTTTCAAAGAATCATTTTGCTGCTGATGAGGACCTGTAGGTGTGTTTTGATTGTTGTTATTACTTATTGGTGTCATTTTGAAAGGGTCTTTCTGGTGTGTTTGCACGATTCAGGAGAAACTCGATTAATAAATTATAATACGAAAAAATATTGCACACCATTAAAATATTGATACCTGTTCAGTCACATGCAGATAAGAAAAAAAAATACTACTGCTCCCTTCCTTGTGAAAAAAATGTTAAGAAAGACAAAGAAACAAGAATATAGCAAGAAAATTCCGAACTTTTAGGAGGAAAGACAGAGCCACCGTCGCTCAAGCGGACCCTGTGTCTCGGCAGCGGCCCCAAACACTCGTCAAACACCCTCGCGAAGCGGAATTGTAAAAACCTACAGAAAAAGCGTCTCCTCGCCTGGAAAATGCGAAGAACACTACCCACATCGATCCCGAGATTCCGAAGGCGGCCGCACTCGCCGCCTGACTCCTCTGTTGCCGCGATTTTTAACGATCCTCGCTGCCCTTTTAAGAATTCCCCGAGTCACCAAACACCACTGCGCGATCCCGGCCCTTGCGACTCGCTGCCGGAAGAGTCGATTTGGCACCCCCTCGCGGCCGGCCCGAGGTGGCACCAGCGCCCAGATCAACACGCAATCAAGTAGATGAGTCGGCACCGAACCCCAGCCTCCCCCAACACCCCTCTACTCCCCTGACCACCTTGATTCTTTCCCCTCCTCTCCCCTCCTCCTCTTCCCCTCCCCCATCTTGTCCCCTGTTGACCAGTGCCGCCAAGGTTGCGCGATGCTGCCTCAGTCACCCCTCCTTCACCCAGCATCTCTCACCTCCACCCCCACCTCCCTCCACCCAACTTTCCTTACCCATGTCCACAGCCTCCCTCCCCCTAACGCCACTCTCTTATCTTCACTCAGTTCTCCTCCTGCCTCCCTCACCTCCACCTCCACCACCCACCACTCTTCACCACAACCGCTCTGCCATGTCCTATAAGGCACACATGCACGCACGCACACATGCACACACACGCACAGAATGATGCACAAAGTCACATATATTGATAATAAGTGCCCGCTTGAATACACACACACACACACACACACACACACACACACACTGAATATTACTACTATGAATAAGAACATTGTAAATAAGTAAATCATTATAATCATTGCTTGTAATCATAATAAAGGAGGATAGGTTATGCGTACATTTAGAGGATAAGGGTGGCAATAATAATGGTAGTGTTGGGTGGCAGTGATTGTCAGAAAAAGAATCAGTGTTTGTTGTTGTGTTGATTTGTGATTGTGGTTACAGCAACGCTGGTCTTGCTTAACTGACCGCCTTCAGCTTTAACTTTGGACAGAGGAGACGAAGGGGGGCCGCGGAGCCGTTCTCAGGCGGCCGCGACTTATCCGGATTAGGAGACGTGGGCCAGGCGGGTTAATCGGATGAGATGGAACGAGCCGCAGCGTGGAGTGGACCGAGTGGGTCTGACGTGACTCCATTGGTCCAGCGGGAAGTCGTGCGTTCAGAGGGCGAGGGAAAGGAAGGAACGGATGACGAGTCGGAGAAAGGGAACATTTTGAAACTTACTTAAACCACTATTGACTTGGAGTGGTTGGATTAAATTGATAGTCTTTGCTTAACCATAACCTATTTTTCAGGGCTATTTTGTTGGTGTTAATATGTGGAATTTATGAGGAGTCTTGGGTCTGGCTACTATTCGGGCTTTTTACTTTATTGTGTCACTGGTGGAATAGATAAATTATATATGGTTCTCTTTTTCACGATGACTCATTTGAGGAAAAATGGGAATCCTTCGCAATAAATGACTTCGCATCCTCACCTGAAGAAAAAAATCACACACACACACACACACACACACACACACACACACACACACACACACACACACACACACACACACACACACACACACACACACACACACACGTACATAAAATTGGGAGGACGTTGACCAAAAAGGAGATTATGAGAGAGAGAGAGAGAGAGAGAGAGAGAGAGAGAGAGAGAGAGAGCGCAATCGAAGGAGGAGGAAAAGAACCCTCTTGGAGTTCCTCGCTCGGCCAGAAGTTGGGAGGAGGGAACCGTATATTTCTGGGGCTTTATCACGCACCAGGGTGGGGGGAGGGGGAGATAGGAAAGAGGAGGAGGAGGAGGAAGAGGAGGAGAAGAATATGTATTAAAGTTGACAGTGGAAGGCGGCAGTGGTCAGAGAGAGAGAGAGAGAGAGAGAGAGAGAGAGAGAGAGAGAGAGAGAGAGAGAGAGAGAGAGAGAGAGAGAGAGAGACTTATTATAGAAAAAGGATATTCACAAACCTATTAAATGTCTCCTCTCTGATTCACTGACTTCAGACGCAGAGTGGCAGTTATCCTGAAAATACGAAATTATGCTTGTAAAAAGAGTTATTAAGCATATGGAATCTCATGAGCACAAATTACCAGATACGAATTAAAAAAAAGATAAAAAAGCTAAAGAGACAGAGGAGGGCCATATGTAGGGAGGAGACATTAACATAGACAGTTACGTCAGCACTGAAGGAAGGTCTCGTCTGAGTATATTGGCAATGGATAATACTATTGTAGAATTTAATTTCTTTATTTCAATAATCTGGGATTTATTTCTATTGCAGCTTATTAACAGAGACAGAGAGAGGAAAAGTCAGTCGGTCAGTGAATCAGTCCGTCAGTCAGTCAGCCAGTCTGTCAATGAGTCAGTCAGTCAGTCAGTCAGTCAGCCATCAAGTAAGTCAGTCACCCAGTAAGCCACCTAGCCCCTGTCGCTCACTCAGCCTGTCAGTCGGACAGTCAGTCAGCTATCCACACACTCACCCAACAAGCCAGTCACTTTCCCAGCTAGCCAGCCAGTCAGTCACCCAGCTGGTCACTCTCCAAGCCAGCCAGTCATTTCCCCAGCCAACTCACCTAGGCAGCCAGTCACTCTCCCAGCCAGCCAGTCAGTCCCTCACTCCCCCAGCCAGCCGTCAGTCCGTCCGTCCGTCCCGCCACCATTGTCCAGCGAGCCTCTTAGGGATATTACCCGGCCAGAGTGAGTCCCTTGTATGGCCTTTCATCATCATGGCTCACATCGTTTTTGACACACTCCACCCTCGGCCCCGTCCATCTCGTCCGGCCTGAAGGGTGTCCGGATAATCAATACATTCACGGCCGCCTTTGATTGCACTTCTTTCTTTCTTTCTTTTTTTTTCTTTAGCTCGTAGTGTTGTTTTCTGCCTCTCTAACTTTCTCTGTTATTCTTTATTTGTTTTCTCGTACTCTCACGCTCTCTTGTCGCCCTTCATCTATGGTACGGAAAAAGAAGATAAATACTGTAGTTGTAGTCTAGTAGTAGTAGTAGTAGTAGTAGTAGTAGTAGTAGTAGTAGCAGTAGTATATATATATATATATATATATATATATATATATATATATATATATATATATATATATATATATATATATATATATATATATATATATATATATATATATATATATATATATGTGTGTGTGTGTGTGTGTGTGTGTGTGTACATGTGTGTGATAGATACACACACACACACACACACACACACACACACACACACACACACACACACACACACACACACACACACACACACACACACACACACACACACACACACACGCACGCACGCACGCACACACACACACACACACACACACACACACACACACACACACACACACACACACACACACACACACACACACACACACACACACACACACACACACACACACACACACACACACACACACACACACACACACACACACACACACACACACACACACACACTTGCTTCACATCCCCGACCTTTTGTGCGTCTCAAGCGACCCAGCGAGCCGTCCATTGTCTCGTCGGGCCGCGGGGATCGGAAACCTCCCGAAGACGCCTCCGCCACCAGGATTTCACGAGTCGCAGTCAATAGCTCTCGCAGTTTCATTGTGGCGTCGCTAAGTCTCCTGCTAATGGCCGCCGCGCGAGGCTCCAATCAGAGGAATGCACCATTGATAATCTATACTTGTTTATCTAATGGCCCATATCCACTAACATTAATATGCTTATGGAAAAAACGACGCCCTCCGTGCAGTTAGTTATGCAAAATGAGTTAACGAGGATGCCGAGGTAATGTATCTGTGGGAAAAAAGGATGGGCAATGGTGCATTAAAGACGGGGATTGGGTGAAGGTGGTGGTGGTGGTGGTGGTAAGTGGTGGGCCCGGTGAGGCGTGTTGGTTTCTAGTTTGTTTCCTTGCAATATCGCCCTTTCTCCGCGTGTGTGTGTGTGTGTGTGTGTGTGTGTGTGTGTGTGTGTGTGTGTGTGTGTGTGTGTGTGTGTCATTTCTTTTTATCTTTTTGATCTTTTTCTGTTATCTTTTTGTCTTTTATCTTTTAGTTTTATATATTTTTTTATCTTTTAGTCTTTTTTCTGTCAGATTTGAAATGGAAACAGCAGGATGAGATATATACATAATAAAATCCTTATGAATAACACTCTCTTGATCCTCATTAGATTTCCCACCCATACTTTTATTTACTCATCTTTATTTACCTGCACTCCTTCCTTTCCCATGCCTGGCCCCCGCCCCCACCCCTACACCCACACCCTCTCGGCTATCCGCTGCCCTAATCTTCTCTACCCTCTGGTTTTATCTGCCTTAATGGTCTATTAATTACAAGACCTTGCTGATATAAGTTCACACAAGGAGCCCATTCTTAGCATAGACCCGTCCATTGCAGTCCCCTTCCCATCCTCCCCTCGTCCCCTCCACTCCTCCTCCTCCAGCAGGCCCCTCAGGCATGGAAAACAAGAGAGAGAAAGAGAAAGAGAAAGGACGAGGGTGGACAAGGGCGGAATGCGTGGGAGAGTTGCGACGGACACACAAAAAAGGTAAAGGAGGGGAGTGAGGCGTATAAGCACAGGACACGGAGCTCAGACGACGATTTTTCCCGCTACCTGAGCCCCATCCCGTGGCCGGCCCTGCCCCGCCCCCCGCCCGTGAGATGAGGCATTAATGAAGTGGGGAAATATTGATTATCGGTCAGCTGAGGGTCTGCGGTGGCCGTGCACAAACCGGTTGCCGCGAGAGCTTTCTCAGGCGCCTCCTAAACGGGTCCACTGATGCCTATGGGAATGAGAGAGAGAGAGAGAGAGAGAGAGAGAGAGAGAGAGAGAGAGAGAGAGAGAGAGAGAGAGAGAGAGAGAGAGAGAGAGAGAGAGAGAGAGAGAGAGAAGGGGGGAGGGGGCAACTTATGCATGGACATACGCTGTGAATAGTGGTTAAGTGCTCAAACGAGGTCTGATTATTGATTTGTGTGTCCATATGAAGGATTTGCCATGTAGTATGAGTATCGTGACGCCTCTCCTTCCGAAACTGACCCTCTCTTTGGCCCCCTCATTCTGTTTTCTTTTGCGAGAATAACGTTTCGCCTTTTTTTTCACCCCTGAACTGCTTCCCTTAAATTGCTGTAAAAAGAAGGGTGTTCGTTTTAGTAAAAAAAATGGTGACTTCATTACTTACAGCGCATGGACCATATAAAAAACATCATTGATATACATTTAGTGTAGGAATGTTTGTTTTTTGCTAATAATTTTTTTTCTATTTTCAAAGTGCTGCAAATCGAACAAGAAAACAGTGTAATTTCTGAGACTGCTTGAAAAAACAAACAGACAAGTATGCAGTGAGTGGGAAAGAGAGAAAAAAAAGGTACACAAGAACCGTTCAATCTGTGTGATTCTTAAAACTTATGAAAAAAAAAAAGGAACATGAGCTCAAAGAAAAAAAGAAAACTTGTATGTACGACCCGTTTAAAGTGGAGTGATTCTTGAAACTATTGGAAGTTAGTAACATGAACGATTGAATAAAAACAAAAGTTAAATGAACTTATGAATTGAGCAAAGCTTTGTGATTCTTAGAATAGTTGGAAGACTAACTAACGTGCAGTGAATGAAGAAAGAAAAACACCTGTGAACAACCATTACCTGTCTCAGCGACCTCATGACAACACTAGGAGCGCCGTAGCCACAAGGTAAGTCCACCCTTCAACATTTGTGAAGAACTCCTGTATTGTTTTCTGTGGATATTAACTCTACTTCAATAATTTCAAAAGCACGGTACCGGACCAGGAAATGCTCACTACCGCCTCCATTCCATCGCCGTGAAAAAAAAAAAAATAGATGTATATTTTTTTGTGATTTAAACTCTACTTCCATAATATCAGAGGCATATTCATGAGCAAATAAAGTGGTCATTCTCATAAACTAATTAATTTCGTCGTTCTACGTGGGAGATTGCTCGGGAGGACCACCAGAAGTATAGGCGGCGAGTGAGTGAAGCGACACGCCCCCGGACGTATGCTCTTCACTATTTGGTTAGTACTGGTAGGGACTCCTTGCCTTTCCCCAGTTCGGCATGCCTCTGTATGCTTGTGTAATGTTGATCCTTACTAAGCTTATAAACGTTTTTGAGTATCAAAATCCTAAAGTTTTCGTTTTCCCGTGATCACTGCGTGGCCCTTGGCGCTTACGGTATGAGGTGTCGTTCCCTATATAGCTTAGGATTTTTGGCTGGAAGTGTGGAGGATAAGCGCCTCCGTGGTCTAGTGGTCAACGTGCCTGGCTACCACTCAGCGGGCCTGGGTTCGAATCCCGGCCTGGGCAGTCGGCGTGCAGCTCATCCAGCTGTTTATCCTCCATTTCGGGCTGGTCGATAAATGGGGCATGGGGAAACCTGGGGAATTGTGGTAACCCAGGATCTCACACTGGCCCGTGTCCCGGGATAATTGGTTGTTACCTACCACAGGCTCAAAGGGCCAACGGTTCGGAGATGAGCACCACAGCCACGTGCAACTATACCGTATGCACCCACCTTTACCTTTATTATTGTGGAGGATGACTCGTGGTGGTCTTGGGTTGATTTTACTCCACGAAAGTGGTTCCGTACAAATATGCGTTGATGATATGGAGTGAAAAGCAGAAGAGGGCGTGGTATCTGAAAGATCAGGCTCAGTTGTATAAAGGAGTTAGCAGTGGTCATCATCAGGCCGGGGGCGGCAGCAGAAGCTCAACACTTCTAATCTATCAAGAGCTCCCAAGCCAGTCATCTGCACCGTCTGATGCTGTTGACATTAGCTACTGAACGCTGGCATGCAGCAGAGCTCTCACGGTGCTCTCCTCACTGTGTCAGAGGACCTGCGACAGACAGACGCGCCACAGGTGCCTTACTTATCGCCGCCCTGTGTGCCTCGCCACGTTCAGACCTCTCTGTGTGGACTGTACAGGACACTATAGGTAAGAACTTGGCAATCATCACTTCGTGTTCACGTACAGGGATGAATAATAGTAAAATATGTTTATTTTCACACATTTACATTTTGTTTTACATAAAACAATCAGTCATTGTTCATCTATGTGGTAATGTTTTTGTTTTTGTTTTCTCAAATGTCGTGTTTTGCTCCGAAACAATACTTTAATGATATAAGATGAATGTGTCCAAAGCGGTATTTTTTTAAAATTTCGATAAAAGCTTTTTTACTTTCAGCATTCTCTCTTTTCTACGCTCTTCCCTATAGTTCCTATTGGTGTCAGGAGACTCGCACGCCCACTGCTGAAATTCCAACAACAGGGGAGAGTGTGGGTCAAGGCTCAACGATTCAGCTCTAGTCGTATTATACTTCGACTTTTTTAGTTTATCCATATAGTGATTTTTTTTTAAAAGTCTCAAAAATATTCAGTGTTCGCTACTTGTAATCGAAACAGCGAAATAGATATAAGTACAAAAAATTATATATATATATATATATATATATATATATATATATATATATATATATATATATATATATATATATATATATATATTTTTTTTTTTTTTTTTTTTTCTTTTTAATTTTAAATGAATTACTGTCGTAAATTACTATTGTAACTATTTTTCCTTAAATTATACATATTACGTTGTTGTTGTGTTTTACCTCAAGTTCGTAGTTCATATTACTTGGCAGTAGCAGTAGCAGGTGTTTTAAGGTTGATGAAATGTTAAGGTTACATGATGCATCAATATGTCAAGTAAAATATCTTTGTTGTGTATGTGTGTGTTTGTGTGTTTGTTTGTTTGTGTGTGTGTGTGTGTGTGTGTGTGTGTGTGTGTGTGTGTGTGTGTGTGTGTGTGTGTGTGTGTGAGAGAGAGAGAGAGAGAGAGAGAGAGAGAGAGAGAGAGAGAGAGAGAGAGAGAGAGAATCAAACGTAACTAAAACTTCGCCTCCACCCTTCATAAGACCACAAGTAACCTCCCTCCCCCCAAACGCTCTCTCTCTCTCTCTCTCTCTCTCTCTCTCTCTCTCTCTCTCTCTCTCTCTCTCTCTCACCATCTGTGTGTGTGTGTGTGTGTGTGTGTGTGTGTGTGTGTGTGTGTGTGTGTGTATGTATGTGTAAATGGGCTGGCGGGAATGAATGAACGGAAAAAAACGTAAGAGCAATACCAAGAAAAAAAATAGATAGTGAGAGAGATAGACAAATAGACAGACAGACAGACACACACACAAGAAACAGCCAGGAGGTGAGGGGGAGGGATGAGGGGGTAAGATCGGGCCAGTTTCCAAAGTCTCGCTGGACACAAATGAAGTTTTCCAAGTGTCGTGGCGCCTCGCATACTGAGTTGAGCTTCGTCTGGGGATGTGGGGGAGAGGGAATCGCTTCAAGGGGGGTGGGGAGAAGGGGGAGCATCGACGTGGACACTGGACGAGGGGAGGGAGCGCCAATTCCGGTCCTGATTTGAGAATGAAGTTTTTTTTGTACTTTTTTTCTCGCTCTTTTTCTCTTCTTCATTCGAATCACGAGTTGAGGGTGAAACGAAGGGAGAGGGAGGGGAGGAGGGAGGGAGTGATGGCATGACAGGGATAGGAAGGGATATGTGAGTAGAGAGGAAAGAAGGGAATGGGAGGGAGGTGGTAAAGGGATGGGGAGACAGAAGGAGGAAGGGTGGAAAGGAAAGAGGGAGGGAGGGATCGGTTGCCTTAATAAATTGAATACTTCTTCATTAGACTTCTATTTAGCTCGTTTAGTTGGAGTCTGATTCTTGTGTCTGATCCCTGTTTTTTCTTCCTTCTTTTTTTTTCAAGGAATCGATGTCGTAGGTCTTTCCAGAAATTGTTATTGACAGATTAAAGCAGAAGATTGCTGTCTCTTTTAATTTGCTAAAGCCAGCTGATATTTTGAAGCTTATATGAGATGAATGTTTACTTTCAAATTTAGTGTATTTCTAATCAGTGAAGATACATTGCAAACAGGCAGACAAATAAACAGACCGACAAACAGACAGACCGATAGACACCGACACAGACAGACAGACAGACAGACATAAAAAAAGACAGAAACAGACAGACAGAGACAGACAGACAAAAAAAACAGACAGACAGACTCCCCCCTCCCCCACACACACACCAATAAATCCACGAGATTTCTGACGGATAAAAGGAAAGAAAATAATGGAAGAGGAAGTAATGGGGAAGACATAAAGAAGAATGAGGCAAGTTATGAAGAAGGAATATATGGAGATGGGAATAGGGGCGAGTAATGAAGAGGGAGATGAAGGAGAATGAGGAGGCAGAAGTGAAAAGAATGAGACTTTTATTGACTCGCATAATGTGCTGATGTTCTTCGTTAGGTTCGTGTGTTAGTCCGTTGGTTTTTTGTCAACTTTATTTTTATACTTTTCTCATAATGATTTAATGTCAGCGCATTTTCTCTTGTTTTCCTTTTCTGTGTGTTTCGAGTTTATTAGGTGAGGTTTTTGTGGCAAACTTATCCTCTATTGTAAGTCTTGCAATTTATATATACACATTTTATTTCTTTGGCAGTTAGGTAGGTTGTTTAGCTTCATAAAAAAAATGCTGCATTAAAAAGGGCTCGTGTTATAGGAAAGGTTTGTAGTTGTTGATAGTGTATATATTGTTTGATTTTTTTATCTACATACCTTTTTTTATATTTTTAGGTAGTATCAATTTCCTCTCCCCAATAAATTTTTTAGCTTCATTCATGTCTAAAACTGACTGTCACATCACTCTTTTGCTGATGCTTATATCACATTCTTCTGACAATACTTTGGATACGCAAAAATACTAAACTGAAGATATAAACGAAAATGTAAAGGAAAACCACGGGAGAGTAGAGGAAAAGGACGACACGGTATGAGCTGCCTTGAGGCACGGACGCGTGACATGCATCGTCTGCCGAGTAAGTGACTGAGGCACGGCAGCGATGACAACAACTCGGAAGGAAAAAATAAGAGGCATTATCACACACACAAATTGGCCTCGTGACGGCTGACGGTGGTCAAAATCTGTCGTCTTGGCCGGAAACGGTCTGCTTCCCCTCATGGGTCTATGGTCGAACAGGAGGGTCTGTTCTACGGACATGTGTCTCTTGTGGCTCCCTGTGGCCTAGCACTGTGTGGACGCGAGGGGCTGAATTGGTCATATTATGTTAGGAGTCTTTTTTGGGAAGGACAAATGTCCCTCGTTGGCCGGTGGAGGGAGGCGTAAACACACCGTAGAGATTTTCACGTCCAGGGTGTGAGTCCCATTCTCTCGGAGTAGCGTGGCGGGACTGGCGTGATTTTCTAACACCATCCTTTTCAAGAAACCAGTGAAAGGTCAAGAGGCAGAGTGGGTGGATAGAGTCCTGAATATTGTGCTAATCCATTGGAATATGAGACATACTACAGGATCGCTCTTATGCCGCGTTATTGCGAAAATTTGATAGTTAATACATACTGCCCAAATATTGCTTGATAGAAATTAAGGAAAAGACAACCTTTGTATACTTAATTTTTTATATATTTTAAAGAATGTATAATGGTCCAAAGACTAGATTACAACTACCACATTAAGTGTGATGGTCTCCTAGGCACTTATTTTAAAGGAGAGAGGGAGGTGTGGGGAAAATAATACTGGTGTTTATCTGGTGCTCACTCGACCAGGGTGTGAGAGGCCTTCCTTCCTTCCTTCCTTCTCTCCCTCGCTCGGTGGGTCCGCTGCATCAGGATTCCGGGCGTGAGCGGTCAGTTACGCCTGTCTGGCACCGCGTCCGCCGCTGCTCCTCACCGCCTCGTCGTGGCCGCGCTCAGGGACCTCGTTTATTGGCCACTTATCACTTCACACCCTCAGACCCTCTCTCGGCCGGACGATCCGCCAAGTCTCGCTCGCCCTCAACAAAAGTCCTCAACGCCTCTTAAAACTAGACATTCTCCTGTAAAACTACGGCTCAGATAAGCTAAAAACTACAGGCCAGAAGGGCAAGGCGAGGATAGGGAAGGGTCTTATGTGTTTGTTTGTGTCCCTCTCGTCTCGCCATCCCGGACGTGGGTCGGAGAAGAGAGTCGAGAGGACGGAAAGGACAGAACGATCTCTCCGGGAATTTGTCCGAAGATTTACCGTCGCGGGAAAAGTTGGTGTGATGGTCCACTTATTGATACAAAGTGATCATGTGTGAAATTTATCGTCGGACGGGGGTGGACAAGACTTCCGACGTGGGCTAAGGAAGGCAACATGGATTTTTATTGTGGTGTTTACGGCCTAAGGAAAGGACGGGGGAGGGGCAGGGGAAGGGGCGGGGAGGACGACTACTCTTGTCCATTTCCTCTGATTGGTACACATGTCCTTTTTCCCCCTCCTCCCCTCTCTCTCTCTTTCGCTCTCTCCCTCCCTCTCTCTTTTTCTTTCTCTCCTCTCGCTGGAATGAGTTGTAGACGCGTGTTCCCTCATTTTTTCACATATCTTTTTTACCGATTTTTTTTCGTCTCGTTTGGTGTCGGTTGTCGCTGTGACTGATCTTGCCTCTCGTTGTGAGTGTGTCGTTAACGAAGTGGGCGCGGCGTGTCGTTAGCCGCTGGGCGGAGGACGGAGAGGCAGGCGGAGGACGCGGGCAAGAATCGTCAAAGCAAAGGCGAATAAAACCCAGAAAAGAAATAAAGGCGTATAGAAAAAAAAACATGTAAAAACTGATTGATTTAAGATAAATTGGAGACAGGAATTATTCAGTCATCGAGAGGGACATCGTGAAAGAGAGGAAGAGGAAAGGAATTGGAAAGGGATGGGATGTGACTTGGATGGGATGGGGTAGGATGGGATGGAAGGAGGAAGACACACAAGGGATGAAGACGTGATAAATAACAGATGAATGCAATATTGACTCATTTGATTCCGTTTGTGAGAAAGAAGAAAACATTTATACTACCAAAGCTTTTAGTTGCTGTTTTATGGATGCTTTGTGTTCACTAGGAGAATATATACACTGCCACACTCAGTAATATTTCTCGCGCTCACCCGTTACCGCAATTAGCCCGGCCACCACACGTATGGCCGCCTCGCTCCCAGGACTGTGTGTGTCATCAATAATAGACGTCACGATATCACAGCTCATGGACGAGACCTTCCGGCGGGCGGCGGGTGTGGCTGCGGCGTGTGGCGGACTATCGATCAGCGGCGAGCGTTGCAGTATTAATGGTCAGCCCAAATGTCAGGCGAAAGCTTGGGAGAGTCGCCCTGCCTGCCATTGGTCATGTGGAACCCGACCTCCTGACCTCACCTTCCCCGCCGCCCGACTCTCGCCCCTGTGCTCGAGGCCGTTAAAGGCGAAATAGCACCTCCACTGTCTGCTTAATTTTGGGTCACCTCCCCCGCCGCCGCCAGTCGATTCCCGACGTTGTGTTTGGGGTGAACAAGGGCGCGTCTCCCGGATGGCTGCCCTGCATCATTTGTGGTGGGAAAAACTTCACGTTAGCATTGGAAATTAGTGAATATATTCGGCCGAGCAGGAGGTCAGTTGTGCATTATAGAGGAGGTTTTACCATTGAATGTGTGAGCAGCATTTGTCGGTGGGGTTGGGGTGGAGGATGATGGATGGGGCTGTGGGGGTGAGGGGAGGGCAGGGGAGGGGCATAGGGGGTACGGGGAGGTGGTAAGGGGGAAGGGGGAGGGAGGAACAGCGCCCCGCCCTCAGATATTGGCCCCGCGGGGTGATGGAACACACTCGTGATTCCTCCCCCGACGTGGTATTTATGACGTAATTACAATTTGGTATCATTAATTATGGTCTTGTGTGTTTATTTCACTACCTGTTACGGTACTTATTTTTTCGTTCGTATCTTTGAACGGTTTTTATTTCTAACCTTTTGGTATTTATTTTCTGCTGGGAATAACTGTGTACTGGTGTGTCTTGTCGTTGAAATTCTGAACGGTTATTTAGTTTGTATTTTCTTTCCCATTTTTTTCAGCTGAGAATAGTAACTGTACAAGTGTTTTTCACGTCTATGTCCTGCAAGTTAATTTTGTTTTATTTATCTTCTTTTCCACATAAGAATAGCCAGAGTAATGAACTGTACAAATATTTTTTTCTCATATATGTTCTACAAGCTTAGTTTGTTTCATTTCACTTGACTGATAAATGGTACAAATATTTTTTCTCTCAACCTGCAAATTTAGATCGTTTCATCGCCTTAATTAATGAACGGTACAAGTGTTTCTTCTCAATTATGTCCTGTAAGTTTCGTTTGTTTCATTTTACTTGACTGGTAAATGGTAAAAATATTTCATCTCATTTATGTCCTGTAAGTTTAGTTATGTTTCATCGCACTTGACATTTATTACTTTTATTCTCCGTTACTTTTCGCTGGTGCACGAGGTACGCACGGCACGGCGGCTCCAGGCGGGTAGTCGTGCCTCCCGTACCGGCAACAGGTGGTAATCTGCTAACTTCTTCGGGGCAATTAATTTCCATCCGCCCAAGTGACAGCGGCACGGTCTGCTGCCTCCACAAGCGGTCAGCACCACCACCACCACCATCACCTCGACCTGCTCACCTGCTCAACTCCCTCTCGCTCACCTGCCTACCTCACCTCACCTAATCTCACCTCACCTCACTTCCTGCTCATGTGCTTGACTCTCCTCACGTCATCTCACTTCATACAACCTTTCGACTTGTTCACTTCACCTCATCTCAGCTCGCTCACTTCCTCACCATTCTCCTCCCCTCAGCTCCTCACTTCACCTCATCTCACTTCACCACATCTAACCCCACCTTATCCAGTCCCGCCTCACCTCACCTTACATGCTTGCTGATCACCTCACTTCATCTCACCCCTCTTCATCTTTTCACTCATCTCACTTCATCTCACCTCACCTCTCCTCGTCTACTTCCCTCATCTCACCTCCTGCTTAACCTACTTTATCTTGCATCACTTCACCCCCCCTGCTGCTCACCTCGCCTCGTATCATCTTGTTTCTCCTCACCCATGCCTCTCACCTGGCGTCGAATGTGAACACCTGAGGCTCCGTGACCTGCCTGCATCAGAAGGTGACCCATCAATATTGTCTTGAGATAGCATCGGGATCCGTCTGCTCCTGCTCAACACCAATAAGAATAATGGAACAAAAATATACTCGACGTGAAGGTTTGCCAGACACGTTGCGGCATTAAAAGGCGACGAAGAGACAGTAACTTGCTTCATGTGTGTGTGGGGGAGACGGGTGGGGGGGGGTAAGGCGTGTGTGTGTATGTGTGTGCGTGTGTGTGTGTTGCGGAGAGGCTAAAGGGCTAAAAGAGTAGGTGTGTCCGTCGTTAATATTCTGTCCTCTCTTTAATGCCCCGCCGTGAGCTCAGCCATTGTTCAAAGCTGATTGAGAAGAAATAAATATGTGGCAATTGATTTCCCATTGAGAGAGAGAGCCGGGAAGGTCGTGGGGCTGGGGGGGGGAGTGGAGTGGGATGCTGGGGGATTGGGGGAGGGGGTCGGCAGCCATGCATGGACGCCTCGGCTACGTTGTTAGGGAGTTAATAATGGAGGCGATTATTTGCCGCTAAGGAGGCAGGATGTCACTCCCTGGGGCAGCCTCGGCGTAAACCCCATTAAAGTTGAGATTGCTCCTCCGTGTGTGTTATTTACCCGGCTAATGTTTATAGGCTTCGATGCGGCTTTTATCACTGACGGGCTGAGGCTGGCTGGGGCTGCGAGCATGTCCTGTTTGTTTGTTTGTTTTGTTTGTTGTTTGTGTTTTTTTTTGTGTGTGTGTGCTGGACGGGGGAGGTAGTAGGTGGGTGGATGTTGTGTGTTGTGTTGTGCATGTTTGGGGTGGGGTAGTAGGTTAGGGGGAGTGTGTGTGTGTGTGTGTGTGTGTGTGTGTGTGTGTGTGTGTGCTCTGTCCGGCTGCCTGTAATGTGACGCTGAACGAATAATGGTAATGCTCCTTACACATTTATTTTTTACACTTTACGGGCGAACGAACACTTGAAATATCGTCTTTTATTTTACTTCCTTCATTCCCTTCTTTCCCTATCCACTGATCTCCACGAGTTGCTGATAATCATAAAGGAAACAGTATGTAAAAGGTAGATACAAGTTTAATAGGAGGCATTGGAAACAGAGTATAGGCAACGTATATCCCCTGACCAATGACCCAATAAGCGGAGGCCGGCGAGCGTGCGTATGTGTGTCAGCGAGTGTGAGAACATTCCGCGGACTGACCGGCGTGACGGCAACCCTCACGCCCCGCCATAAAGGTTCATTTGCACGTATTAATTGAGGAGAGTTTTTGCCTCTCCTCTCCCCATTCCCTCCCTTTTTCTCTCCTCCCTCGCTCTCCCTCTATTCCTTGTCACGCCTGCCCATCTATTCCCTTCCCCATTCATGTTTTCTCCATTCCCTTTACTCCGAACTTTCCTCTTTCAATTCTCCCTCCCATCCCTTCCCTCCTCCTAATATTCCTTCCTCATATCCCCTCACTTTCCCTCCCCTATTTCCTCCTCCCTCTCCCTCCCTTCCCTCTACTATTCCATCTACTTGTCATCTCTTTCCCTCTATATACTTCTCAGTTCATTTCCTTCCTTCCTAACTTTCCCCTCCCTCTCTTTCTCCTTTTGTCTCCCTCGCCCTCCATTTCCTATTCCAGTGCACCAATTTGCCACCCCTCTCCCTGTATTCCTCTCCCCATCTTGCTTTCTCTATTCCCTTCCCTCCTCCGAACTTTCGTCTCCCAATTTCCCTCCCTTCCCTTCCCCCATTTCCCTCTCCCTTTCCCTCCATTCTCTATACCAATTCACCACTCTATATTGCTTTTCAGTGTATTTCCTTCCCTCTTCGTGCTTTCTCCCATCTCATTCCCTTACTTTTCTCACTCTCTCTCCCTTCTTTCTTTCCTCTCCCATTTCCTTCATCTAATGCGTCTTTTCCCTCTCCTTCCCCTTCCTTTCCCTTCCTTTCCCTGTGCCTCTTCTCCATTTGTATTCGCTCGCCTTCTTTTCCTCCCTCAGTTTTCTTTCCCCTCCCTTTCCTAATCTCCCTCTCCTTCTCTTTCCTCTCCCCTACTCCTTCCTATCCCCTTCCCTTCTCTCCTCTCTCCTGTAACTGTTCCCTTTCCTTTCACTTTTTCTCCCTTCTGTCCTTCCCCTTTTCCTCCCATGTCTCATTTTCCTCCATCTTTGCATATGTTTTCCTCCCCTTCCCTCCTTCTAGTGACCTCTTTCTTTTTTACCGTCTGCTTTTCCTCCTCCTCCTCCTCCTCCTCCTCCTGCTCTTCACTTTTTTTTTTATGTCAGTCTTACTCATTGAAATATTCTCCTCATAATTCCTCGCCCTCGTTCTTTGTCCACTACACATTTCTTTTTTATTCCCTATTTTTTTATGGTCTTTTACTTTCTACTCGATTTATCATATTACGCAATTTTTCCCTCCCATCCTCTCACCTTGTTCCCTCGCTCGTGGTAACCTCTCACCTCTCCCGCCCCCATCTCTCTCTCTCTCTCTCTCTCTCTCTCTCTCCTTCTTTCTTTTGTTTGTTTTATCTTTTTATCCTTTCTTTCTTTTCTTCTCTCTCTCTCTCTCACTCTCTCTCTCTCTCTCTCTCTCTCTCTCTCTCTCTCTCTCTCTCACTGTCTCTCTCTCTCTCTCTCTCTCTCTCTCTCTCTCTCTCTCTCTCTCTCTCTCTCTCTCTCTCTCTCTCTCTCTCTCTCTCTCTCTCTCTCTCTCTCTCTCTCTCTCTCTCTCTCTCTCTCTCTCTCTCTCTCTCTCTCTCTCTCTCTCTCTCTCTCTCTCTCTCTCTCTCTCTCTCTCTCTCTCTCTCTCTCTCTCTCTCTCTCTCTCTCTCTCTCCACTACTACTACTACTACTACTACTACTACTACTACTACTGTTACTACTACTCCCATCATTACTGCTTCTATCACCATCAATATTACTGCCCTCATTTCTCCGGCCATCACCATCACCATCACCATCATCACCATCATCGACTCCACTTCAATTACTGCTTCTACTCCCCACGATATTTAGTGGACGCCATCCGCCTATATGTTTGCTACTGACAGCCCCACCACTTAAACAACCATAGTGCTAAACTGCTAAACCACTTCTTCCACATCCTCCTTATATCAGCTACTTTAAACATCCTGACTATATTTTTTTTTTTAATGTGACACGCAGTTAGCCTGATGTGATTCTTCAGCAACAACAACAACAACAACAACAACAACTTCTACGGACACTGCTACTATTACAATGCTACTTCTATCAGAATCGCTGCCATTACTCATATGCTAAGTGTTAATTTCTTTAGTACTTTCATTTCCTACTCCCCAAATTCGCTGAACAAGTACCATCATATACAAGGTTAAGGAAATCACAGCAAGTTAAGTTCAGTGAAGACCCGCAGAGGTGAAGAGAAGCAAGCTGCGATTCCTTTCCTAAAATTATGAGTATTAGCTGCATGTTCTCTGATTGTTTTCCTCTTCCTTCCTCGTTTTCCCGTCCGGTCCATTTCCACACGTTCATTATTTAACCCGCAAAATGGACGCGGCGGAGAAGCCTCGACCTCATCCACGCCGTTATTGCAACAGACGAGAAACGGCGGCCTGTATCTTTTAACATCCCGCTTGCCATTAAGACGAGGGTTAAGTGGAAGCGATAGATGAAAAGATAAGCAAAAGGAACACGGCTTCGGGGCTGTATATAAAAGGTTTTCACTCGGGTCACGGTGAGAGGCGCAGACGGAGATGTGACGCTTGAAAACACACCACACAAACCCTTTGATAAACGACCCTTTACCACGCCAGATGAAGGATTCGGTATGTCTAGTAGGGTATCATTTGTATTTACACTTAAATTTGAGGGTAATAAGGCTAAAACAACACAAGAGACAAAGATAGTACCGTCTGGAGATGTAGACGAGAGATAACTTGGCAAAGGTGTGAAGAAGGGCGGGGGAGGGCGCTGGCTATCTGCGAGGGACACTTCCTCAGGTGATGGTGTAATGTATGCCTCGAATTTATTAAAGGTACCCCTTCATCCCTGCGGCGTATCGAGGAGGAGACGGAGGAGAAAAGGAAGAGGAGGAGGAGGAGGAGGCAGAAGAATGGAGTGGGAGTAGAGGAGATGAGAAAGGACAGGAAGGGAAGAGGAAGGATGGAAAGGGGAATGTGGAAGAAAAAGAGCAACAGGAAGAAGAGGGATAGAAAGGGGAAAGATAAATGGATGGAGAGAGAGAGAGAGAGAGAGAGAGAGAGAGAGAGAGAGAGAGAGAGACCCTTATTCCTAGGTTTGTTGAGGCCCCCTGGAGCTTGTCTGTGATTGGCTAATTAAGTGTAATCACGGACTGGACCATTGGTAGGTTGCCCCCCCTTTCCTTCTCCCTCCTCCTCCCCCTCTCCCTCCTACTCCCTCCCATCCTTTCTCCCTCCTTCTCCCTCCCTTCCTTTCCTCCTCCCTCCCTCTCCCCCTCTCCCGCCCTCTCTTACGCCTTTTTCTCACCAACATTCACGCCTTTTACCCCGAGTCTGTTCTACCTCCCTTCCATCCTCCCCTTTCCTTTCCTTCTCCTCCAGCTCCCTCTTTCCTTCCTCCTCCTCCTCCTCCTCGTGGTTCTTATCCTCATCCCCTTCCTCTCTCACTCCTTCGTCCTCTTTCTTTTTCCTTCTACTCCTTCCACCCATGCCCTTCCCTCCCTTAGTCTTTTTTCCCTTATCTTCCTCAACCTTCCCTATTTCACCCTTTCTTCCCTTACCATTCTCTCCCTAACCATTCCCTCCTTCACCCTATCTTCTCTTCCCCTTTTCTTTTTTGTTCCCTACTCCTTCACCCTTCCCTCCCTTTCCCTTCTCTCTCTCACCCTTCCCTTCCTCACCCCTTCCCTGCTTCACCCTTCCCTGCGTTACCATTCCCTCTCTTCCTTCCTCACCCTACAGCCCCGTCACCCGTTTTCTATTTTTCTTTCTCCTCACCCCGAACTCCGCTGCCCCTTTCTTTCTCCCCTCACCCCCTTCCTCCCCCTCCTCCCCCACTGGACAGTTGTATGTAGGGGCAGCGATCATTACAGCGTATGGTAATGAGGCGCCTTTTAATTACTCGTGTTTGGTGTGGAGTGTTTGGGAACGGCGGAGCGCGGCGACAGCTGGAGGCGCAGAGAGAGAGAGAGAGAGAGAGAGAGAGAGAGAGAGAGAGAGAGAGAGAGAGAGAGAGAGAGAGAGAGAGAGAGAGAGAGAGAGAGAGAATTTTAAGATTTTTTTTGACAGTTTGTGCTTCTCTTCCGGTTTGTTTGTTTTCCTCAATTTTTTTTGTTTTTATTTATTTTTATTTGTTTATTTCGCGTGTTTATAATGTTTTTTCTATGATTGTTTTTTTATCTTTATCTGTATCTGTGTGTGTGTGTGTGTGTGTGTGTGTGTGTGTGTGTGTGTGTGTGTGTGTGTGTGTTTGTCTGTATATGTCTGTGTCATTCTATTTATTTATTTGTCTGTCATTCTATCATTCTCTCTCTCTCTCTCTCTCTCTCTCTCTCTCTCTCTCTCTCTCTCTCTCTCTCTCTCTCTCTCTCTCTCTCTCTCTCTCTCTCTCTCTCACATCACCTCCCCTCACCTTCACCCCCTCTCTCCGGTATATTCAACATGTGGAGGTCGAAGAGAGAGATAGGAAAAAGAAGCAGGAAAAAAACGCCTTGATTAATGAAGGCTATTGTCCCGGCCGAGAGAAGGGATGTTTTGCGACCCTCTGCTAACCGATGCTTCCAAGAACTAACTTCATAATCTCCGTCAATTAAAAACAAATGGAGCGTCCCTTCCCCTCCCTCCCCCCTCAAAAAAAATAATAAAAGCTTAATTACAGATGTTGATAAGATGGCATTTTTGCGGGGATCAATAAATATGGTGAAAGAAAGGGAGATTAATTTGTCCGCCGTGGTTGTGTAGTGATGGGGGTGATGTTGTGGTTGTGGTGGTGGTCGTGTTGACTGTTTTAATAGTAGTCGTAGTGGTGGTGATGATAGGCAGCGTGAGGTTAGTTGTGGTTGTGTGTGGGTGTTTTTTTTTTTTTTTACAGCAGAGGAGTCAGTTCAAGGGCATAAAAAAAGGTAACAAATGTTAAAAAAAAGCCCGATACTCACTGCTCCTAAAAAGAGTTAGAGGAGTGGCCGAAAGATAGGTCAATTTCGGGAGGAGAGGTGTCCTGATACCCTCCTCTTGAAAGAGTTCAAGTAGTAGGCAGGAGGAAATACAGAAGAAGGAAGATTGTTCCAGACTTTACTAGCGTGAGGGATGAAAGAGTGAAGATGCTGGTTAACTCTTGCGTAAGGGATTTGGACAGTAAAGGGATGAGCTTGAGTAGAAAGTCGTGTGTGGCGAGGCCGCGGGAGGGGGGGAGGCATGCAGTTAGCAAGTTCGGAAGAGCAGTCAGCATGAAAATATTGATAGAAGATAGAAAGGCAACATGGCGGCGAAATTTAAGAGGTAGAAGACTATTAGTAAGAGGAGAAGAGCTGATGAGACGAAGAGCCTTAGACTCCACTCTGTCCAAGAGAGCTGTGTGAGTGGAGCCCCCCCACACGTGAGATGCATACTCCATACGAGGGCGGACAAGGCCCCTGTAAATGGATAGCAACTGTGCGGGGGAGAAGAACTGGCGGAGAGGGTACAGTTGATGTTGGTATATGAGTAGTAGTGGTAGTAATAGTAGTGGTGGTGGTTGTGCTGGTGTTGGTGTTCGTATATGAGTAGTAGTGGTAGTAATGGTAGTGGTGGTGGTCATGGTGGTGTTAGTGGTGGTGGTAATTGTAATATTGGTAGGTTTTTATCTGTGGTGGGACATGGAACGGCATTTTTTTCATGTCTCGTTTTATCGTCAGAAACAATGGAATTAATAATCGTTTAATATCGATGACATTGATATTAATCGAAATGGTTATGAGGACAATAGAAGTTATTAAATGTGTATCAACAAGAATATTACAGTATTAAAAAGACTGATAATAACTATAGCAAAACAAAATATATGTGCAGATAATGATACACCTGGGAAAATATGTTGAGAATAAAATGAACGAACAAGAAAAAGAAAAAAACGAAGAGATGAAAAGACAGCCCGGTGATTTTTTTTCCGTCTCTTCCTAAACCGTTATTTCTCCATTTTTTTATCTCACACACACACACACACACACACACACACACACACACACACACACACACACACACACACACACACACACACTCTCTCTCTCTCTCTCTCTCTCTCTCTCTCTCTCTCTCTCTCTCTCTCTCTCTCTCTCTCTCTCTCTCTCTCACTTTTGTCGAGCGTTAAAAAGAGGAGTTCCTTCATCACTTGACGTTTCCTCATTTCCCTGAGATCTCTCCCCTCCGAGGGTCATTGTGGGTCAGCGGGCCGGGGCGAGTGGGGAGAGGGGGGAGCGAAGGGAGAAGGGACGGAGCAAGGGAGGAAAGAGAAGGGGAAGAGGGGGGAGGAGGGTAGGAAGAGGGAGAGGGGAGATGGGAAGAGAGAGGAGAGGGAAGAAAGGCGGAGAGAGGGAATAGGAGAAAGAGTACGATAGGGGAAGAGGGAAGGAGGAGAGAAGGATAGAGGGTACACGGGTATAGGGTAGGAGGGAGAGGGGAGAGGAGAGAAGGAAGAGTGAAGGAAAGAGGAAGAGGGGAAATGGGAGATGAGGGGAGACGATGAAGGAAAGAAATGGAGGTAGATGTGAGATCCGCATGTGGAGCGAAGGAAGAAGGAGGAAGGATAGGAGAGGGGAATGAGGGACGAGGTAAGGAGAGGAAAGAAGGGAAGAGAATGGTGAAGAAATGAAAGAAAAGGGGAAATGAGATACGGAGGAAAGTCAGGAGGAAGAGGAGGAGGAAGAGGAAGGAAGGAAAAAGGACGAGGGAAGAGATAGGAGAGAAGTGAAGGAAGGAAAGATAGATGAGATAAAAAAAGAAAGGGAGAAGGAGGAGAATGAAAATACCAAAAAGGGTAAAAAAAAAGGTCGAAATGAGATGATGAGTTTCAGTTGAAGAATGGAAAGTAAAAATGTTTGGGTCGAGAGAGAAAATGTAGTTTGTGGGTAAATATAGAGAGAGAGAGAGAGAGAGAGAGAGAGAGAGAGAGCGACAGACAGACAGACAGACAGACAATGGTGAATGCAAAACCAATGAAAAAAAAGGTTAATAGAAATATATGCAAAATAGTTTAAAAAAATACACTATGATTATTTATATTGAAGTATCTATTTTGTGGGGTAACACCCTTAAACTAAGTAAATTTAAATAACAACACAACAGCAACAACAAAGACGATAATAATAATAATAATAATAATAATAATAATAATAATAATAATAATAATAATAATAATAATATGGTGGATGATAGATCTTGTAACAAACAAAAAAAAAATCTTCGCCTAACCTTTCCTTTCCCTTTCCCCTTTTCTTCCTGTCTTCTCCTCTCACCTCCTCCTCCTCCTTTTTTCTCCCCCTATTTCTTCTCCCTTCTCTCTCCCTTCCTTCTTCCTGCTCCTCTCTCTCTCCCAGTTGTTTGTAAGCTTCATCTTAGTTTTTAATCTTTACTCTCATTTTTATTTTCCTCGTGTTTCCTTTTTTAATCATATTTTCACGTGTGCTTTGATCTTCCCCTCCTTCCTCGTTTGCCTTCCCCTCTCTCTGGGCTATTGTCACTTATCTCCTCCTCCTCCTCCTCCTCCTCCTCCTCCTCCACCGCAGCCGCCACTCTTCCTATATCTCCCCTTCTTTGCCTTTTTTCCCCTCTCTCCCTCCCTCGCCCACCAAAAATCCTGCCATTAGCATACACATTGGCCATTATCACCCTGACCCTCACTCCCTGACCCTCACCTCTCCCCTTCGCCCCTCTCCTTCCCTTACACTTCCCTACTTTCCTTCTCTTCCCTTTCTCCCCTTCCCTGCCCTTCGTCTTCCACTACACACTGACCCATAGTGATTCCCCTCTACACACACACTCTCTCTCTCTCTCTCTCTCTCTCGCTCCATGGTAATTATTTCCCTTCCCTTGTCTAGTTTCCCATAAATTTCTCCCCTTACTTTTTTCCCTTATATGACCTGCTAAGTCCTCTCCGGTTAGTAATTTTTCCTCCACTTCCATTGCTTATTTTCCTCCTCCTCCTCTTTTTCCTCCTCTCCTCAGCCTCTTCTCTCTCTCGTCCACTCCTCGCCTCTTCATATGTCTCTTTTTTTATCTTATTTTTCTCTCTCAGGATTCCAGATTCTCCTAAGCTCATTTGTTTTTGTTGTTATTTTTCGTTTTCTCTTTTTATTCTGTTTTTTTTTGCCTTCCCGTTTTCCTTAATGGGTGAGCCTCATTGTCCTTTATTTCATGCTTGTTTCTTTTCTTTCTCCTTTGTTTTAGTTGCATGTTTTATTTCTTTGTTTCTTCCTCTATCTCTTTGTTACATGGTGCTCTGTTTCTCTTCGTTTTTCTTTTCCTGTCTATGTATGATTGTGTCTATCTGTCTGAGTGTTTCTATTTGTCTGTGTCTGTCTGTATCTCTCTCTCTCTCTCTCTCTCTCTCTCTCTCTCTCTCTCTCTCTCTCTCTCTCTCTCTCTCTCTCTCTCTCTCTCTCTCGACCTCACAGCTGTTCCCTCACTCCATTTTTTAGCTTGTTTTCCCTCGCTCCGTGGCAGGGTCAGGAAGGGGTCACTCTGCCGGGAGGAAAGGGTTGAGCGGAAGAAGGGAGGGAGGAAGTGGGAGTCCCGAGGAGGAAGAGGAGTGGGAGGACGGAAAATGAAAGGGAGTGGGAGGAAAGGAGCAGGAAAGACAATAGGATAATAGAGGTGTGTGTGTGTGTGTGTGTGTGTGTGTGTGTGTGTGTGTGTTTATTAGGCCCAGTTAGCGGGAGGAAATGGGCGCATGCGAGGAAGTGAAGTTGTTTTGATGTAGTTACTAGACAAGCGCGTGGTGTGTGAATGCGCGCGCACTCACACACACACACAACAACAACAAAAAAGTCGTACGTTTAATTTTGAAGCAGTTTTGTATCAATGCGAACCTTCAGAGGACACGTGGCTACAAGACAGGTATGTTAATAGGTATATAGTAATAAACTGATCTCGTGAGTATTGAGGATAGCGGGCAGGGAGCGGTGGTGGTGGTGGTGGTGGACGCTGCAGCTCGGTCCCGCCGCCTCGCTGCTCCAAGATAATAAAAGTTGGCTTAAACAAACATACACGAGAAAAGGGGAGACGCAGGACTGTGAATTTAACTCTCTCTCTCTCTCTCTCTCTCTCTCTCTCTCTCTCTCTCTCTCTCTCTCTATATCTCAATCTCTCGTCCGATTTACATCCTAAGCACTTCTTATCTGCGTTTTACTTTTATATATCTATGTTTTATCCCTTCATAAATATAAACTATTCAAAAGTATACAAAAAAATAATCACTATGAAATCTCAGCCGCCTGTCACTTATGTTTTCCTGTTTTCTCCATTTTCTTCTATCATTTCATCATATTTGTTCCACTCTGCAGTCCCCGTTCACAAAGTTCATCGAAAGTTTGTTTCAGATAGCTTTTTTTGGCATTTTTATTTCTCCAAGATGTCCTTTTATCACAGTTCGAGTTTCATCTATTTCTATTACGATGCTGACTTTTCTCTTTGTCTCTTATTTTTTCACTTATATATATATATATATATATATATATATATATATATATATATATATATATATATATATATATATATATATATATATATATATATATATATATATTTTTTTTACTTTCAGGCCTTTTTTAAATGTTTTCTGCATTGGTATGACTTGTAGTAGTATATTGCGTCCTCTTATGAGTTTTCTTGATAATTCAGGGTTTGTTATTTATACTGTTTTAGCTTATATCAGTCTAGACAAGCTTACTCGATTTGAACTTTGCCCTCACCCTTTTCATCTTTGTTTTTGTGTTTCATCTTTGTTTCTATCCTCGCGTCTACTTTTTTTTTTTTTCATTTCCATACCTCTATGCATCAATCAAAGGTTCATCTCTACGCTTGCAGTACTCAACTCTTCTTACTGGAATCGTTACTCAGCTTCTTTCCCTCCCCCGTTTATCTCCTCGTTCCCGTCCGTCTTCCCACAACAGCATCTTTTCAGCCCCTCAAGCACCCCTTTCATCCACGCCTCTTACTCAGCAATGTAGACTCCCACGCACAAACGCTCGCGCTTCCTGCCTGAACACTCCTTGCCTCCGCCCTGTATAGTCTTTCTCTTTCCTCTATTCCTTATATGTATACCATAAACAATGATCTTCAGCTTCTAACTCTTATTTCTACCCCTCACTTCTTTTGCCAGCTGGGATAACACGATCTTCTATCTTCTTTTTTTTCCTTCCGTTCTAATATTTGGCTTCTTTCCTCCTTCCCCTCTTCTCATTTTCTCCTCACTCAAGCATTCCCTTCACCATCTCTCTCTGCTTCCCCTTTTCCTCCCCTTATTCTCTCAAGCAACACCTCCCTCCTTCCCTCTCCCTTTCCCCTTACAAGCAACGCCACTCGTCTCCCTCTCCGTCACCCTCGCCCTCACCCTTCCTCCCTCCCTTAACATTCTCGGGACACACATCAACTAACCACGTCTCCCCAAGCGACACCCTCCATCCGGTGCCGGGACGCTCGCCACCGCAACGCCCACAACAAGACGCCAGGACTCGCCGCAGCCTCTCAGCCGCCGCACACAGGAAGCGCGGGAGCCCAAACTTCGGGTGCCGCGGAGTGCTGTGTGGCGTACCGCTTGGGGGAAGGGAAGGCGGGTCCGCGGTGGGCAGGGCGTGGGAACTGAATACGGGGTGTGTCCTCCTCTGCCTCCTCCTCCTCCTCCTGTGGGTCCCTGTGGATGTAAGTGGTGGCGCTTGTGGTGGTGTGTTGCATGTGGTGGGAGCTGTAGTGCTTGCTGGTCTGGTGTTGAGTTGATGAATGATTTCACCACTATCGTTATCCACCTCCACCACCACCATCCACTACCACCACCGTCCACCACCACCACAATCACCACTACCACGTCCACTACCACCGCCACCATCTCCACCCCCACCACCACTACTACCACCCATCCTAATAACTTTTTCACTTCCTCATTATGATCAAGATCCACCACTGCCACCACCAACCAATCGACTAGCCGACAAGCCGACCGACCTAGCCAACACGACCTGGAATTAATAATGCTCCCACCGTGTGATGGACAAATCAATGAATATCAAGGGCCGTGTTAATGAGCGCCCCGCCCCTCGAGGACTCGCCGTGCGGCCACCACACACACCTGGCCCTCTCTCACGCGGCGCGGCGGCCTGGGCTGGACAGGTGATTAAGGCTGGAGCACGTCGGAAGGCTACTATAGTGCTGAGGGGTGAGAGGGAGTGCTGTGGAGGCTTTCTAAAGTGATGAGAGGAAGAGGGCAGATACAGAGAAGTGGGAGGTAAATAAAACATGAAGAATCGAAAATAGAAATTGAAAAAAACAGGTTTGGGTAAAGGGGAGAAAACATCAAAATACAGGAAAATGAGCTTGGTCTGAACTATATATGAGAATTGTTTGAGTACTTGATGAGACGGGAACACACTGGAAGGTTTGGTGTTGGGAGCGGTACGTGAAAGGGTGAGGTGCAACGGTGCCACATGGTCGTGCTCAGCCTCTTAGGTTTCCGATTTCCAACCCCCAAAACTGTCTCCTCCACCCCTTTGACAGGTTTCATATATAGTTATCATTGAAGTGGTTAACTATTGGTGTTTCTTGTTAATAGTTATGGGTCAAAAACTGGTAAGTACGATGCTCTGAGTACGTTAATCTGGGAACGTTGGTGAGGTGTGGAAGCTTTCGGCCGTGTTACAAGCCTTCCCTTTCTTGACCATTCCCTTGAGATCACATCCAACAATATTTATACGCCAGAACTCTTTCACCACGACCATTCTGTGAACCACTTTTAATGTATTTTCCCTCTCACTAATAGTATGGAGCAAATAGGCAAAAGGAAAGTAATTGGAAGTGACATAGCATTTCGAATTTAACGAAGACGGAAAAGTTTCGGAGCTGCCATTGGTTTGTGAGTTTCTATTAACCGGAATATTTCAGTAAAGAAGAGTTTGAAACACGGTCGTTAGTGTTATGGTGCGAGAACGGTATTGGAAAGGTATGGGGATTTTTAAATGTTACTTTAACCTTATTTGTCTTTTTTTTTCTTTTCTTATTGTTCTGGTTACATATTTTTGTTGATTTTTTTTCTTCTTGAGGTTAAAGCAATGTTAAATATAGCTTGAGGATGACTTGAGCGTTATTTGTTATAATATATTAAACACGGGTATAACAACAAATTTTCCTTTCCCAACAAACCTGTGAATTAGTTGCAGACGTTTCCTGGAGCAACAATAATATCAAGCCTATAATCTCATTGAAAGTTTCCATTGTTGACATTAATCAGTCATCACACACATGCCCTCACGACCAAAACTACAACCACCACCACCACCACCACCATTACCACCACCACTGCCACAAGTACTATCATGAAAACCACCACCAAAATCACCACTATAATCAAAATAGCCGGTATTGAAACCATCACCATCACCAACAAAACCAAAGGCATTAAAATCACCACCACCATTACCATCACCACTAGCTAAATCACCACCACCACCACCACCACCACCGCCACATGGACTCAGCCGCATGGGGAGTAAGTCAAAAGAAGATTTCTGGCTACGAACAAATGCGCGAAAGTGTTTATGAGTTGTGAAGCGTGACCTATAGAGAGGGAGAGAGGAGGGAGGGAGGGAAGGAGAGAGGAAGATAGAGGTGATGGGAGGTGCGAGGTGAAAGGGTTGATTGGGGGAGAGAAAGGGGTGAAGGGGGCCAAGAGGGAAGGAGGGAACGTCTTGGGATCATTTCGTCTTCTCGGTTCCCATAGTTTTAAGGGGAAAACTGGGGCAGGCACTGAAGGGGGGAAGGGGAGGGAGGGGGGAAGGGGGGAGGGTCCAAAAAGAAGGGGAAAAGGATATGCCTAAATAAGTGTGTGTGTGGGGGGGGTGGGGGTGCTGTGAGAGAGAGAGAGAGAGAGAGAGAGAGAGAGAGAGAGAGAGAGAGAGAGACCTTGGCGTAAAGAAGGAAACTTGCGTAAAATCTAAGAGCGAGAGATCAAAGCGGGGAAGGAAGAGGAGAAGGAGGAAGAGGAGGAGAAGGAGGAGGAGGAGGAGGAGGAGAGATAAGACGATGAAGGAGGAAGGGAAAGTGAGCGACAGTAACTTCCGGTGCACCAAGTTACACGTCTGAAGTGGGGATGACAATGGTGATGATGGTGACAGTAGTGATGATGATGGTGATGATGATGATGACCGTGGAGATGACCGTAATGATAAAGACGGTGATGATGATGGCAAGTTTGGTGGCAATGATGCTGTTGATGGCGTTGATTATGGTGACGGCAATGGTATAATGATAATGGTGAAAATATGATGATAATTGGGTAAAGGACGATGATGGTAATAATAATGATATTGACAGTGATGGAGGTAGTTGGGAATTAAATCATAAAAATGTTCCTATTATTGATACGTGCCATTTTATTGATATTTTGAGTAATTATTATTTTTTCTGTTTATATTATTATTATTATTATTATTATTATTATTATTATTATTATTATTATTATTACCAGTTTTCAATATTCTTATCGTCTCTTTCTTCCTATTATTATTATTATTATTATTATTATTATTATTATTATTATTATTATTATTATTATTATTATTATTATTATTATTTTATTACTATCATTATGAACAAAAAATCAGTGACCTCTTTGCCATCTTATTCACAATCCTTTTCGTTCTACATATTCGTTGGCAGTGCAAAAATATGTAACGAACTTTTTCTCTTGTTATTTTATTGAGTTCTCTCGTTTTCGTTGTGTCCTCGTCTTTCACTTTTCCTCCTCTCTCCACCTCGTTAACCCTTGCCCGCCGCCCCGCTCCATCATCCCTCCTCCTCCCCCTCTTTCATTGCTTTGACGTGTGTCTTTGTTTATCATATTTTCACTTCCCTTTTCACTTCCCTTATCGCCCTTTTTTATACCTAAATTTCTTTTCTATTTCGATGTTATTTTCAGGTGGTTTACTTTTTTTTTACGTTGTACAGTTCAAAAATGTTCTTAAAAACTTTATTTTTCACTAATCTCATTTCATAATATTTATACTCTCAGTTTTAGCAAATCTTTTACCTAAACATTTTTGCACAATTATTTTCTTCTCGGTTAACGTTCTTATTTCTGGACACTACTCTCAGGCAGATTCATCCGTCTTCTGCTTGTCAGTCACCACCCGTGCAATGTTTTTTTCTTCATTTCTAATATATATTCTTCTTCCCTCTCCTCTGATTATTTTTTAACCTTTATCTTTACATCACTTTTTCCAGTACGTACATTCCTCTTCCCTTCTTTACCCCTCTCTTACTTTCTCCCCTTTTCCTTGACACTTTCTTTCTCCCTCCTCTTACCTTATCTCTAATTTCCCTCTTTTATTTTTGTCTTTCGTCTTTGTTCCTCTCACCTTCTCTTCATTCTCTACTCTGGTCTCTCTTCTTGATTCCCTTTCACCATCTCTCAAATCCCTCATCTTCTTTTTACCCCTTGCCTTCCTTCCTTCCTTCTTCCCCTTCCACTCACATCACCTTTTCATTTCCTTACATTCCACCCCCCTCTCCTTGCGTCCCTCTGTTACCGGCGTGATGACTTATCGTCCCTTTCCCCGTCACAGGAGGAGCTTCGCTAGATTAAGGGCCTGTCATCTTATCCGACTACCGAGGGCGTGGGAGGACATGGGCGAGTGGGAGGGTGGAGGAGGGCGCGCGTGTGGGGGTGGAGGAGTCGGCGCGTGTGTGTGCGTGTGGTGGGGAGGGATGGTAAGTTGCATGGGGATGGGGGTGAGGAAGTGCTTGTTGAGGAGGCGCGAGGGGGAGGTGACTGATGAAGATGTGTGAGGGTAAGGGATGGTGAGGGGGAAGGTAGGAGAGGTGAGGGAGAAGAGATAGAAAGGTGAGGGAGAAAAGGGTGTTACGCGGTTAGCTGTAGAAGAGGGTGATAAAATGGGAAGTGGTGGTAAAATGGGCGCCAATAATTAAAAAAAAAGTGTAGTAAAGAGAAAAGGGTGTAACATATTAGCCTAAAAATAGTAAAGGCAAGATGATGTCTATTGCCTATCCAGTGAATTTTAAACCTTGCATATATGTTACCCTGATTTCTTTTTAATAATGACGTGAAGTTTAAAATCACACACACAAAAACTATGACTATGTGAAAAGGTTAGTTTAGTAGGTTATGGAATGAATACACTAATGAGATATATAGGCGGATAGAAAGATATAGAGAATAACCAAGCATACGAATACGAAACATTTCACGGTCAGAAAATGAGGTTTAAGTGAGGACGAATGTAACAGATAAAATGATAAAACAGAGCAAATTTGTATGTCAGGGTTGTCCCAAAGAAGAGGAAGAGGAAACAAGAACGGTTGAGGAAGAGAAGGAAGAAGGGGAGGAGGAGGAAGAGGAAGAAAGGAAGCAAGGGTACCGGAAGGAGAAGGAAGGAGTATTGGAGCAAGAGGAGGAGGAGGAGGAGGAGCGTGGGCGGCGGGTGACATCCTATCCTGGGTGAGTGGGCGGCGGTGATGTGCAGGAAGGAAGCTGCTGGTGCTGATCTGCATACTTGTGGGGTGATGACTTCCCCTCCGCTCCGTCCTTCTTCTCCTCCTCCTCGTCCTCCTTCTCCTCGTCTTTCTCGCGCCCACATGCTTCTCCCCTCGGCCAATTACATTCCCCTTCTTCACGCTGCCCATCACCTTTCCTCCTCCTCCTCCTCCTCCTCCTCCTCCTCCTCCTCCTCGGGCGGAGTGGAAAAATTTTGGCAGGTTTTCCGATACCCCACGCCCCTGTCCACCCAGCAGTGAATGGGTACCAGGTATTAATCGGGGGTTGTGTCCCGTCTCCTGGGGTCTGTTCCCTTCTCCTATAATTCCTTCCCCTTCTGTCTCTCTCCGGCATATGACCACAGGTGTTACGCCGACTAAACGAAACTTTCCAAACTTTCCTCCTCCTCCTCCTCCTCCTCTTTCTTTCTTGCCACACTTCTTTCCTTCCGTCTCTCTCTCTCTCTCTCTCTCTCTCTCTCTCTCTCTCTCTCTCTCTCTCTCTCTCTCTCTCTTCCGCTTCTCTTTCCTCTTCTCGTCTTTTATCTGTTTTCCTTGTTTGTGCGTGCGCTGCGCTTATTATATGACTACCTCTCTCCACTTTCCTCCTTCTTCTTCTTCTTCTTCTTCTTCTTCTTCTTTATTTTCTTTTCCTTCTTCTTTTCGTCATCAACCTCATCATCATCATCATCATCCGTTTTGCTTTTCTCTCGTCACTTCCTTGCTCATTCATCTCGCTCCCCCTTCCCTCTCTTCCTCGTCTGTGCCGTTCTGCTCACATAGATGCGTCAACACTGCCATTCCTCGATATGATCTATGTACGTGTGCGTGTGTACGTGTGTGTGTGTGTGTGTGTGTGTGTCCCTACGTGTCACTAAAATGGTAGTAAATGAATGTCTAATTTTGTGTTTCGGTGTGTGGGAAAGTCTTCGTCCTCGTGGGTTTATGTGGTTATGTTTGGTGTGATAATAATAATAGTAATAATAATAATAATAATAATAATAATAATAATAATAATAATAATAATAATAATAATAATAATAATAATAATAATAATAATAATAATAATTTTAATGCGATGTGGATAGACCGATGAACAAGTAGAATATTGGTGGATGGAAGTCGTGTATTGATGCATGATTGATAAATGTACCCTGGTTAAGTAGATGGATTTTTATAGGAGAACATTTAGTGGATGAACTGGTGGATAGGAGGAAACTTGGGGGATGAAACGAGAGGGAAAACGAATAAAGAAAGGAGGAAGACGGAAGTGGAGGAAAGCGGTAAGTAAACAAAAAGGAAAGAGCTAGAGAATTATGGAATGTGGAGAAAGTGGAGAAAAAGCGCGGGAAGAAAATAGAGAAAGGAAAAACAGAGAATGTGATAGATGCGGGAAGGGGTGTGGTGGAAGGAGGAGGAGAGGAAGTGGAAGGAAAGCGAGTAGGAAGCAGAGGAAGTGGAGAATATGCTTGAGGAAGTGGAGGAGAGGATTGATGTGACGTCCAGAAGAGATGCGAGTGAAGAATGTGTTGCGGCTGCTTAAGTGTGTGTCGTGCTGAACTGCCTCTCCTTGTTGCCTTGATGCTTTTAAATTAGTCTAACCTGCTTACCTCTTGGCATCATCAATAGTGGTAAATATATAGGCTTGGTTATCACGGCTATTATTTTTTTCTTTTACTTTTGGCATTATTGGTAAATCTAGACTTGCATATCACCGTAATTATTTTTTTCCTACTTATATTCTGCGTAGAGTGAATGTACCTAGTTTTGTTTGGCTGATAAAAAGTAAAAGAGGCGATTAGGCAATAAATAACGGAAACAGAGTAGGCAAGGATAAAACTTTAATGATTATCTTTGTGTTTTTCTGTATATTTAGTATGCAGATAGATTGTTTGTTTATCAGATGGTAAAGAAAAACAGGACGATAAAGTACTGTTGTAATAGTTATTTAAGTGTTGTTTTGTGTGTTTTAGTATTCATATAGACTAAGTTTGTTTATTAGAAGGTGGAAAATTAAAACTGGACAACCATGTATTAGTAGACAGGACAGACGTGGCAGAGACGCTGCTGTAATATCGTGGCCGTGAGTGGGACAAGGGTTGGCTGCTTGTCGTGGCTGCGAGGCGAGAGGATTTAGGTCCTGTGGGTGGCCAGAGAGGGCGTGAGTGAAAGGCTTGGCTTGGAGGGGGTGGGGGTGGAGAGGGTGGATGTGAACAGGGAAGAGGAAGGGGTGTTCGTGAGTAGGCCTAACGGAAAATGTCTCTTCTGTCCTCCCTAGACCCCTTCCTTCCTTCCTCTCCCTCCCCCTCGCCACTCACAAAAAAACGTTAAGAGAAGTATGCATAAACAATAAGGGGCATATGACAGCAGCTTCCTCGAGCCAGCGCCAGACTGAGGTGTTGGCACGACCAGACCAGACCAGACCGCCGCTTCTCGACTCGTTTCATTGCTTTTCGTCCCTCTCGTCGTCCTCTCTTGTACCCTCCTCGCCACGGACCTAACTAGATGACGTACAGTAAAGCTACACCGTCTTCGCCTTTTATACCTCACCATTACGTCCCCACGACGCCTTGTTTTCGTTGTGCGCTCTTAGAAAACGAAGACAAGGAGTGTGAATGAGTCGCCACACTGAAAGGGTCGTAAGTGTGTCTCGTAATAGGAAGAAGCGCTCCCTCTTGCTACTCCGAGGACGCGGCTACTGAAATCTGATCGCCTCTCTCCCGGCTAGACTGTCGCTCGCTGTTTAGATATTAATCTTTGTCGGTTTTTGCCCCAAAATATTGTGGCCCGAGCGAGGATAGCCCTCAAGATGTGCCGGGCCGCCGCTAAGTCTCACTCGCTCACACACCCTTCCCTCCTTTTTTCTGTTTGCCTTGCTTTCGAGGAGAGATTAGAGTTGAAAGAGAGGGAGGGACGGAAGGAAGCAAGGGAAGACTGCATAATCAAGATAAAGGAGCTACTCATCACGTCTAAAGTAAATTATGTCTTATCGGCACTTCAGTTGCAGTAACCTTATCTCCTCCTCCTCCTCCTCCTCCTCTGAAGTTTTGCATTTTGAAAGTGTTTGTGTCAGTTACATCATTTCGTTGGAATATGTTAAGGGAACTATCCTTATAACATTTTATATAATGCTAATAATTTATAATGTAAATAAGAGTGGCGTCACACAAAAACTTAAAACATAAAATCAGCCCCGCCAGGAGGTACCATTACTATCCATTGTGAATACAGTGTGCTACACTAATCCCTGAACCTCACTCCTCCTCCTCCTCCTCCTCCTCCCTTGTCATTCGCCAACTCGGCTCTCCACTTTTTTTTTCCTTTACAATGGCCAAAAAAGAAGAAAAAAACCTACATCCGCATAGAAAGTCAATCATCACTTTTTTCCTCAGTCCTGCCTGGGCCGGTAGGCGAGGGGGGTGGGGGGGGGCATAGAGGGATCGAGGTGTAAGTAGTAATAGGCGTGTAGACGTTCCGAGCTCTGTATGTGGATTATTTTTTTTCTCCTTTTTTTTTCTCTTCCTCTTCATGTCCGTCTGTTTTTGGGCCACTTTTTTCATACGGTATTTTAATAAGTTGTAACATAAACTTGACAGGGGTGGCGAGGGATTTGAATATTAACGGCCTAGTGTTCTGATGGATTGTGTTAGTGTGTGTGTGTGTGTGTGTGTGTGTGTGTGTGTGTGTGTGTGTGTGTGTGTGTGTGTGTGTGTTTGCGTGTGGGGGTGTGCGTGTGTGATTGTAGAAAATGAAGGTATGCAATGATTTATATATTTTCTGATGCTGTTGCAAAAATGAGTCTTCATAGTTGTTGTGGTATATAAATTTTTTCGCTTGCATGAAGAATTATTTACTGCACGATAACACACGCAGGGAAAAACAAAAACATATCATTTGTGGCGCTTTCAATCTTTTATCTGATATCACGTGTTGTTTTACCGAGAGAGAGAGAGAGAGAGAGAGAGAGAGAGAGAGAGAGAGAGAGAGAGAGAGAGAGAGAGAGAGAGAGAGAGAGAGATGGAATATGTGTGCGTATGTATATATGTGCATGCTTGCGTGTATGTATGTTTATGTAAGTTCGAATATGTGTATGTATATGTGTATGTTTATGTATCTGAGTATGTATTGGTGTGTCTTAGTGTATGTATATGTATTAATGGTCTTTTTAGGTCTCTTAGAACCCACCAGACGCGAGGAAGTGGAGGGGATAAAGCTGAGGAAATGAGGGTGTGAGAGAGGGCAGCGAGGAGGGGAAAGGGCCTTGGCGGAGGGCATCTGAGGGGAAGGGTTGTGAGGGCAGCCATGGGAGGGCCGTGAGGGGTGGGTGCAGATGGCATTGATGACAGGACCAAGAGGGGTACTGCTGTATTTATGTGGCTGGGCTGTAGAGGGAGGAGGAGGAGGAGGTAATGAAAAAAAAAACAAAGCTGAAAATGGAAGTGAAAAAAGAAAGAAAGAAGAAGAAGAAGAAGAAGAAGAAGAAGAAGAAGAAGAAGAAGAAGGAGGAGGATGAAAAAATAGAAAAGGATGAAAATTAAAAGGAAAAAGAAAAAGATAACAGGATAAGAAGCACAAAAGTTGAGAGAGAGAGAGAGAGAGAGAGAGAGAGAGAGAGAGAGAGAGAGAGAGAGAGAGAGAGAGAGAGAGAGAGAGAGAGAGAGAGAGAGAGAGATGCGCAAGAGAGCAGCAACAACATTATATTCCCCCTCTGAAAGTGTCCTGTTGTTTGGGCAATAAAGCGGTGGCCGTGTGTTGACACAGCGAGTGTTGCATCCGGCGGTACAAGTATAAATAACTCACCGCGGCGGACCAGCGGAGGGCAGCGCTCAGTCATGATGAAGAAAAGTTGGTGGAATTTACAGATAAATTATGAAACGACATGAGCACTTGCAAAAAATAAATCAATAAAGTGATATAAAAAAAAAACAGAATAAAATAAGTAGAACAATAAAATAAACAAATTTATTCATGAAGAGCTTGTACACAAACAAAATATCATACAAAATTAGTAAGTAAAACAAGAAATGAATAGTTAAGCAGGATAAGTTCAAGGTATAAGGAAGTAGAAACAGAGGTGGATAATATAGTGCTCGCTCTCTTTCCTTATAGAGACAACAACACTTATGGCAAAAAGGTAAATTGTTTAGGAGGCGAAAAACTGCCCGTGACAGCAACAGCTGGAGAGGAGGGTGACCGCGGAGAAAGGTGAGGTGAGGTGGTGAGTGGCGGTGGGGACGGAAGCGAAGGGTTGATGGAGGAGGAGGAGGAGGAGGAGGAGGACGAGGAGGAGTAGGAGGAAGAGGAAAACACGAGAAAAAACAGAAATACATTTGTGTTTGGTGGGGGTATTTTTTGTTGAACAGTTCATGAAATACACACATACTAGATTAACTCGTAAACTTGCACGATATTATTGGCACTGGATAATTTTCTTGGCGTGGCACGGGTCGGCTGGGCCTTGCTGTCAGCGTGATGTCATTGGTTCATGATTTATTAGAATGAGGCAGGTGTGGAGGCAGGTGTGGAGACAGCAGGTAGTAATGGGCAGGTGTGCTTCAGCCGGAGAGGTGAGGTGGTCCGACACACATGTATTTTTTTGAAAGGCAGGTGTGTGTGTGTGTGTGTGTGTGTGTGTGTGTGTGTGTGTGTGTGTGTGTGTGTGTGTGTGTGTGTGTGTGCGCGTGTGCGTGTGCGTGTGTGTAGTGTGGTGTGGTGTGATGTAATTGTGGTTGTGGTGGTGGTGGTTGTGGTGGTGGTGATGGTGGTGTATGTGTGTGAGGGAGGGGTGGTTGAATGCTGTGCTGTGCTGTGTTATGCCGTGCTGTGGTGTAGGCAGCGTCGAGGCTTGAATATTCATGACCACCACCGCCGCCGCATCGAGGGGTCGCCGCTCATTACCGTCCGTGACCTCATGGCTCGGGTGTGTTTCTGAGCGCGGCGCCGTGTGTTGTGTTGTGTGGAGGGGCGCGGGTCTGCGGGGTCACGGGTGTTCAGGTGTCATTGAGTTATGGGTTATTAATCACCAGGTGTGGAGTCGCCGACCCTCCGCACCTCGTCTATGGGACTCTCGTAAAGCTGAAAAGCGTGAATATCGGATAACTGAGCGCGCCATGTTGAAGGTTTTGTGGCCTCGGGTAGACGCGCCGTCACGCATCCCGCCCGCTGCTGGCCAGGACCGGAGTTTCTTGATTTTTCTCGTTCCTTTGTTCTGTACGTGTGACAACCTTTTGCTTCCTTCTGTGAACATTTCATTGATTTTGAAAATGTTGAAAGAAAACAATAGGGAATGAGTGTTTATGAAAATTTCATCTGTTCTTCAATGTTGGAGTGAAGATGAAAATAATAGGAAATTTGCTGTTGTTTGATATAATTAATACATGATAATTAATAAAACCCTGCCCTCCTATCACAGTCAGCAACTTAGCGAGGCAGAAATGTTTGTCTTGAAAGTTACGGAAAAGACCAAGAAACACGGTGAGTTTGGAAACCTAGAGACAGGCGGAGGTATATGCGAGGAAATGGACAGGCAGGAGTTTTAGACGGCAGGCGGAGGCCAGAGAAGCACCGCGCTGACCCTCGCTCCTCACTGATCCGTTCCACTCGACACCTGGATTAGCGACGCCTCTCCGCGGCGCGCAGGCGAGGTGCTGGCGGGCGATGCTTGCCATTTGTTTACATCAGCAGAGGGCCCCGGCGGGGCTTGCGTCAGTGTTGCGTCACCTCTGTCAGGTGATTAGGGACGCCTGTTTGGGCCGGACCTTGGGACCCTCCGCCCTCACACACTTTATGGCTTTTCAGTTGCGCCCTAGAAGTATATATATATATATATATATATATATATATATATATATATATATATATATATATATATATATATATATTTATATATATATATATATATATATAATTATGGTTCCCCGAGAAGTAATTGTAGTCCAACTTTTAGGTATCGTATCATGAGAGGGCCGGTCGTGGCCCTATAGTAGTTGGCGTGATTCTTACTGACTTCTGAAGGAATGTTATAAGTTAAAGTGTTGACTAATCATAAAAAAATCTATACTTTTTTTTTTACGTCGCGGCCTATTGCGCCGTTAGGCTTCTTCACCGATGGGGCCTGATGGTCGACCCAGCCCGTTGTGTCACAGGCGAGTGTTTATAGTGGCGCCATCTTGTTTTGGCTCATTCTGCCCCCCGGAGCTCATCTTTGAGCCTCTCTTTATAGAGGTAATCTAGAGTCCAGATTGAGAGGTGGTCTTCAGGGCAGCATGTGGGTAGTCTTAGACCTCTCGGCGGTGACTGAAAAATCCCAGCTGTGTGGCGGCCAGGATTTGAACCCGCGTCCCTCCTGGATCTCCCGGACGCGGCCCCGGCACGCTAACCACTCAGCCACTGTTGTTTAAATGTGTGGATCATGTGGTGATCAAACTCATTTAGGGCGCGATCATGTCCTTCCATGTCGACCCTTGTGCTTTGTCGCCAGTGGTGCCGCTGTCAGGTCAACAGCAACCTTACTGTTGTCTTGATGCCTCCAGCTGTTAATTCTCCGCGAGTCTTTCTCCTTAGTTGTTTTAATTTGCTAGCCTGATGGTTGTGTATGTTAGAGTGTGTTTGTGTTTGTTTGTGTGTGTATGTGTGTGTGTGTGTGTGTGTGTGTGTGTGTGTGTGTGTGTGTGTGTGTGTACATATGTGTGTGTGTGTGTCTCTCTCTCTCTCTCTCTCTCTCTCTCTCTCTCTCTCTCTCTCCCCCAGACACACAAAAAAAAAAAAAAAAAAAACACAAACAAGCAAACACACACACACTATAACATGCAGGAAGACAGCGGAGAAGTTGCCTGGTGCTGGGTCATGTGGCTTGAAGTTGTTTTTTGTTGTCTCGATCATTCCTTTGATGTGTCTGTGTGTCTGTCTGGGCGCCTCTGCCGCCGCCGCCTGCCGGTGACCCTTGGCCATAAGGCTCGCCCCCAGCACTACCAAAAGGAGCATTAATGTGGCAAGGGGCGTCCCTCACCTGCCGCCCGTGCTGGCAGCGCTTCACTCTTGTCTGCCATCAACGTGGGGGAGTTTAAGAGGTGGGCCGCCGGGCTGGACTACGTAAAAAACACAACTGGCAGAGGGAATAGGGGGAATACAGGATAACAAATATCCATTAATGCGAAATTCCGCTGTTGTATATCAGAAAAAAATAAACGAAATGTGCTGGACAGTTTTCAACCACACAAAATGCAACGTGTGAAGCGACCACCACCACCAGTGCAGGTCCTATCTCCACCACTAACGCCACCACAATCTGCAGTAACCTTAACCACCACCGTGACCAGGAGGGAGCATAACCATAGCCACTATCAAAGTCTGCTGTAACCACCACTACTAACCTCTACAATGACCAATACCACCACCACCAGCACTACCAGCATCTGCGGTGACTACGACAGCCACCACCAGGCCACCAAAAGTAAAAACTTCAGGGAAGTAATTCCTGTAAAGAAACAGGCAATCCAGCGAGCCGTTCTGGTGGAGGGTGGGTACGAATATGCTTTTGCTGCGTGGTAGAAGAAATGTAATTAGTGGAAATGTTCAGTTCAAATGTATCGTCGTGGTTTCTTGCATTCGTCAGCGTGGCGGGAAATGAAGGTACAGAAAATTGTGGTCAGTGAACGGTCCAGTGAGCAGCGGCGTCGCTCTGCCCGTCCGCAAGGGTGGCCGCCGCCCGCCGCCCGCCTCCTCGCCTCCAGGAAGGGCCGTATATCCAGGCACAATGCTTACACTACTTTATATACTTGTTTTGGGCCCGGCAGGCTGGCCGTCTCGATTCCCTTCGGGTGCAGCCCTTCCCAGGCTGTGTAATAACGAGGAAGATGATTACACTCCCACTTACACAAGTTAGTTTTCTGAATATAGGCAAGAGTATAATTAACTCTTGCGTCAACGCGGCTTGATTTTAAATTTGTAAAAACGTATTGCAATGACTGTAGCCCACTTTTGGTATTGCCATTTCTTCGCCCCATTATTATTGCTTAATGGCTCGCCCCAAACACCGGTCACCTGGGCGATTAACGAGGGAGGTGCAACACAAGCAGGCGTAGAGGCGGTTTGTGCACGGGGAAAACAATTCGCTGAAATGAACCACGTCGTCTGCCGTGGATTCATACAACGGACATAGATATCACATGACAGGAAATTGCATACAAATAAACAAAGCAGAGAGATGCGCAGCTCAATTAGTGACTCGTATTGTTGCAAAGTGACCCGGTGGCCCCGACTCCATCACTCCGCCTTCGCCCTCACCCCTGCTACTCGTCCAACACACTTTCTCTGGCCAAGGTCTGTCGGTACCCAGGACCTATGGTTATGAGGGAGGCCTTAACCCGGCACCACCCTCAATACGATCACCTGACCCTTGACCTCCCCCGCCGCCTCGAGTGGACACCGCCCGCACCTGACGTCACCGCCGCCACCACCTGCGGAGTCACCTGGGGCGGGCGGGTGCTGAACTCTTGTGTTTGTTCGTTTATTGTAGCTTCGTCGCACACTAGTAGTTTTGTTTTGCTTCAGTTGTTGTGTCGAGAGTAAGAAAGCGCAGCAATAAACTCGCTCACGTAAAATTGCTATGAAAAACCACGGGAGGTGATTCGCGGAAGAAGGAAAAGAAGTAAACGGAGGGAGAACAAGAAAGGGCGGAGGAGGAACGGAGGTGCAGATGTAGGGCGGATAAAGCACTCACGGACCAACAATATATTAAAGGCAAAAGGGAGGAGGGCGCCCCCCACGCCTCACCTTGGCGCTGCCACCACACGACACGGCAAAAGAGCGATTACTATCTAGGCTGCCTCCACACGCCCCCCGCGCCGCGCCCGGACGTGGAAGGACAGACGGGTGAGTGATTGGGAGGCGGACGTGGGTGGACAGCTACGGGAATAAAAAAGAAAGTGGAACAAACTGAGAGCGGATCAAAATAGAAGCGGAAGAAATAAATGCAAAGTAAATAGACAGAAGGTGAATGAAACCGAAATTACACACCTGAAGAAGGAATGAAGTGGAAAATAAACAGATGAATGGAAGGGTAATAAAGTGGCTAGGTATAACGTGGAAGGGGAACGAGTAGGGTGGAATAAGATGAAAAAGAAAAAAATAATAAGTGGAAGGTGAACAAACGAGAGGAGGATGAAATGGAAAGGGAAACAAGTAAAAGTGGAACGGGCGTGAAGGGAACAAAGTGGAAATGTGGAACAAACACAGTGGGGTGGTAAGACAAAGGGAAACAAATAGAGCAGTGGCGAACGAAAGGAGAATTCAGGAGAAATGGGGAACGAAAGGGGAGGAAAAAATGAAAAGGTAGAAGAAAAGAATGGAAGAGGGAAATTAGAAAGGAAAAACGGAAAACTAACAAAGGAAAGTAAGGTGGAAAGTGAGACAAGTGGAGAGAAACAGACAGGAAATGAATAAAGAAAAATAAAAAGAACGAACAGGAATGAAATAGAGTGGAAAGAAATACAAACAAATAGAGGAGGAACGGGAAAGGGGAATAAAGTAGAGAATGGGAACGAACGGAGATGAGGAAGGAAGGGGTAACGAACGGGGAGAGCCAACCACCCACCCAACCAGCCGGCCGGACCTTAGAAATCTGTCAAAAAAAAAAGAAGCTAACATATGGTAATGGACGAGGGAGGGAAACCGCCGAAATATAACTTACGAGCTTGAATCTGTGACACGAGATTTCGGTGATAAGCTGCGGCTGTAAGAAGCGCTACACGACATCGCTCTTCCCAGGGTTCGAAGACTCTAGGTGAAGCGTTGCAGCGCCCCTCTTTGAAGCGTTAATAAATGACCTGTTCACCTCGCGTCCTCCTCCCCCACTGAAGTCCCGCCGCATGCGATCGCAGGAAGTATATTTGAACAGTTGTGAGATGTAGCAAGAGGGACAGCGAAGTGGGGTCGAGTGGGTGAGTGAAAGCGGCTGTGGGCACTGGCTGTGAAGGGGGCAAGAGGAGAGGAGGGGGAGGAGGAGGAGGAGGAGGAGGAGGAGGAGGAGGAGGAGAGGGAGGAGGAAGGAACTGCAAAAAAAAAAAGAGGAAATAGAAGAGGAAGGGTGTGGGAATCTACTTGCAGGTGAGGGTTTTATAGGTAATCCAGGTGAGGGGTTACGCAAGAGACAGGTGAGTTAGTGCTTTGCTAATGTTCCACTAAGATTTCAGGTTTGGACTTTGATGGAGGGCGACGCCAGGGTGAGGGCATGACTAGAGGTGAACAGGAGGGGGAGGGGAAGGAGGAGGAGTGATTGGGTAAGAGAAGTGGAGGATAGGGGTGAAGAACGAGGTGAAGAGAGAGTATATGTAGTGAGGCTGGGAATAAGAAAACGATGAAGAGACAGGTGTGAAACGTGTGTAGGGAAGATAGGAGGTCACTGAAGAGGTTAGATAAGGTGAGTCATAGGGGCAAGGTTAGGACAGGTAAGGCAATCAAGATTCAGCCAGGTAGTGCAACTTTTCACACGCCGTTTCGATCAGCAGGTGTGAAAGTGCCGAATCGGAGAGCTTTCTTTTGAGGCGGGTTTGGGTCACGCTCGCCGCCTTCCCTCGTCTTGCCTCGCGCTGCAAAAATACAAGTTGTTTACACCCTTGCCTCGGTGTGATTATCTTTTAATTTATTCATGTGTTTTGTACACACTCTCTCTCTCTCTCTCTCTCTCTCTCTCTCTCTCTCTCTCTCTCTCTCTCTCTCTCTCTCTCTCTCTCTCTCGCATGGTGCTGACACGTGCGGGCGCCAGCAGACTGTCCAGCGGGTCACAATTCAGGTAATACAGGTGTTACGGTGCGTCAGATGGCGGCGATAAGGGGGGGGGGGGGGGTGAGTAATGGTAAGGGTGGCGGGAACCCCTCTCTATACACCCTCTTCCTCTTGCTCTCTTTTCTCTAATTACACGGCACCTTCATATCTAGCTTCTCCTTTTTCCGCCAATCACCTCTCTTTATACACCTCATTTCTCCTCTCTCCCTTAACCACACTGCATCTCCATATCTAGCTTCTCCTTTTCCATCAACCTTCTCTCTGTATATAAACCCTCCTTCATCCTCTTCCTCTTTCCCCTAGCCACAATGCTTTTCCATATCTAGCTTCTCCTTTTCCATCAACCTCCTCTTTATATATACACCCTCCTTCACCCTCTTCCTCTTACCCCTATAGCCACACTGCATCTTCATATCTAGCTCCCCTTCTTCCACCACCCACATCCACATTAACCATTGTTCACCGCTACCACACAACCATCACCTCCCTCCATCTATTACCGCCTCCCATACCTCACTCCCACACTCGCTTGCCACAGCTGCTACACTACTGACCTGAGTCACTTTTTCGGACGAGGAAGCCATCATCTGCTCTCAGGCTCAGCTGCCGGGAAATGCTGGTGATGGAATATAGAGCCTCAGGAAAACAGGAAGCGACTCTGCTCTGCTTTGCTTCTCTGTGACATGAAAACACTGCCAGGCACGTTAAAAGCTGAAAAGAATAAGAAACATATGGCGGTTTTAATGACCGTGGAGGATAAATAGTAGAGGTGATATACCCTTTCCTTGTACACAATAAAGGACTGTTCAGGTAGAGGAACGATTGAGAAAACTGTATCACTTGAATTGATAGTCGTAATAATGTTCCTTCTCGAGGCGAGGCAAGAGTATAAGCTTTGTGGAGGTGCGTGCGTGCGTGCGTGCGAGACTGTAGGTTGTCGGTTTCCATTTATCATACTCACTGTACCGTAAAAAGTGTGTGTGTGTGTGTGTGTGTGTATGTAAGAGAGAGAGAGAGAGAGAGAGAGAGAGAGAGAGAGAGAGAGAGAGAGAGAGAGAGAGAGAGAGAGAGAGAGAGAGAGAGAGAGATGTATCCAGGTCACCTCTTCGCCCCCATACGCACAATTATCACACACACACACACACACAGGTCTTATATTGTTATTGATGTACTAAATCACCGATAAGTTATTTTTTTTTTTTAGAGGGAGAGTCTCTTAGTTTCTTTGCAATATATATATATATATATATATATATATATATATATATATATATATATATATATATATATATATATATATATATATATATATATATATATATATATATATATATATATATATATATATATATATATATATATATATATATATATATATATATATATATATATATATATATATATATATATATATATATATATATATATATATATATATATATATATATATATATATATATATATATATAGTTGCTGGGTCATTGGTTCTAATATTCGTGTAGGTGGGAAGCAACCCTTCTTTTATTATTTGAACCAATGACCCAGCAACCAAGGAACTACAGTTTACCAAAGAATATAAAACTAACTTGTTAAACTATGAGTTGAAAAAACAAGAAGAGAAATTACCAAATATCACGCTGGAAATAGAAAGTATCAAGGAGCAAATTATGGCAGAAACACTTGACGGTGAAGTTAAAATAGCTATTCTCAATAAAATCAATGAATTGAAACAGCAATTTGATGATCATATATATATATATATATATATATATATATATATATATATATATATATATATATATATATATATATATATATATATATATATATATATATATAAATTAAATTTGCATCCGAGATCGTGTTATCCCAGTAAGTTTCCGTGGGTCACCTCCCCGCGGTGGCTTGGGATCAGTGGTCAGGGCAGACGACCCTTCGGTTCGCCGGTCGCCCGGGCCGTCCCTCGCGGCGCCGCGGCCTGCCTGGGCCTGACTTCACGCAGTGGGGCGGCGCATCGCTAGGTGGATTTGAATCATCAAAGGTTTTTGTATTGCATCTGAATTGCGCGTGAGTGAACCCTACAGTGTGTCTGCCCCGTCGCGGCGTGCGTCGGGGAGGAACGGGTGCAGGAGGGGGAGGGGGGGAGGGGCAGGGGACGGAGTAACCTCGATAAGCTCCAGTGGGTCTGACTTTCCTTCAATCATGTAATTGTTACTTGGCTGCATATTTTAAACTCGCTCCTCGTGCTGGTGGTGTAGCTTCAGTATTTACGGTGTTTCCCTCAGTATCGTGATGGCTGTAAGCAGTGCTATTGTCAGGTGCGGGAACACTCCTGACCTGCAGCCGCCCACCTCGCCGCGCGCTCCACGTTTCTTATCACTTGTCGTGATGGGCTGATCATTGTGTGCCGCGGCGCCGCACCGCCAAGCACCGCCACCCTTCAGCCAGTAGTGTGACGGACGGCCGCTTGAGTAACACAAGATCTGGTCTGTGAGGACTGGTCACGCGGGGCCGGGAGGGGTCAGGCAGGGGACCAGGGGCCGCTAGGTCAGCTACGGGCCACAGAGGCTGACCGGTTGACGCCCGCGCCATGAGCCTCCGCCCACACCCGCTTCTCAGACTCGCGCTCGTCCTACACCGCTGTCTTTGTGAATCAGTGACAGCAGGTGACGTTTCATTAGTTTAACGGCTACAGTGTGATATATGGCACGTGGGTAGAGGGGAGGACGGAGCCTGAGTCCCTCCAGGGGGGTGGGATAGAGGGGCTCCAGCGGTGACCTGACCCCCGCCGCTTCAACTTTACTCCTCTCACTTTCGTTTTCTTGTGGGGGATTGATCGAGTCTCCGGAATATTCATATGACGGCTGACGCATTTATATTCACTCCTCCGCCGTAAATCTGGTGAGGTAATAGGTGTATATATATTGCATTCTTTTTATTTGTTGCGTTTAAATATAATGTGCGTGTTTGTTTTAAGTGAATATATGGCAGCATACATTAAGGCACATCACATTTAATTGTAAAATAAACGCAAATATGTCAGCATCCACCATTATACTCACACTCAAGGCAGGAAAGGGGGAGGGTTGTGCGGATAAAGGAAAGCAACGCAGATGAGTGGCTGCATAAATCACTGGGGCAGAGTAACACGTAAACACTGGCTGAGAAAGGGGAATGAAACCGTTGAATGTTTGGCGTGGATCATAATAATGTGCGGGCGAGACGCGGGTTCCCGTTAGCACCTGTTTCTGTTGGAGCTTTATGGGCGGTGCGGCGACGCTCCACAGACGCTCTTTGTGGCCAAATGAGTGCAGCGTCTTGGCATGCGGGCGGCAGGTATGCGGCGTGTCATTGGGGCGCCCAGCGAACACGAGGAAGAGATCGTGTGACCCGCCAGCCAGGAGTACCCGGGACAGTGGTGGCGGGGATGAGAAAGGTTGTTGTTGTGGGCGTGGTGGATGACTTAGATGTAGTGGTTGAATAAATTTGTCGTTATATAATGTATCATAAAATCCTTACTCGTAAACACCATTCAGTGAATTATGAGAACAAAAATGAGTGAAATATCGAAATACTTGGAACACTATATTTTCGCTTCTTTGTCGTATAGATGCCGATGCAGTTCATTGACTTTGTGTCGCATTACTATGATTTCATCGCTTGAATCAGGTGATGAGTCAATGTTGCACCGCGCCAGGGATGAGGCTGTTGCTCCACACGATGCATTCTCACACAAAAAACGTGAATCATTATTTTTTATGTGCTTCTCATTCCAATAGGGTTTTAATGAAAATATATTCATTCTACTTGAGAATCTCCTCTCTGTAAATGAGAGGCGTGGCTTTAAGGGTCATGAGTGTAAGTGAAAGTGTGGCGCATTTTCCTCAAACTTCCTGGCTCGGGACGTTGCCTTCCGATTCTCTGCTGCAACTGGCGAACGGCTGCTGTGTGGATGAGAACTCACGGAAGTCTGTACACGTGTTTGTTTTGGCAGTCAGAAAACATCAAGCATCCATGATTTGTTGGACTTTATTTTATTTTGCCGTATTTGTAGATTTTTTTTTTCATTTACCCGAGTGAATTTCCTTTTTAAATTCGTGCTTTCCTTACTGAAATGTCATGAATTATGTTAAAAACCAGTTTAAATGAATCATTTCGTTATCTTACGTATTAATAATACTCGCTTTATATTATCACCCAAAGCTCCTATTTCTTATCTTCGTGTTAAAATCACGATGCTCGTATGTGCCTTCAGACTTACAAGGTCTGATATGATGAATGTTCGTTAGAGTTTCTGGGTGACGGCCAGAATGTGAAAGTATGTACTACAGGGAACTTATATACTTCTGTTTCGGATTATCTGTTGAAAATGCTTCACCCAGCAGTTATTCTTAAACAAATTAATTATATAAAAAATATATTTTATTGTATTTGAGTATAAAACAGAGGACTCACTATAAGAGGAAAACCGGCACTGAAAGGGATAATAATATACAACCACAGCCACGGATTTTTTTTTTCTATGTAGGACCCTCTTCGAAACCCGACACATTTCAGACGAGTCGTCGGCGAGCCTCCTCCGCTGGGCCGTTCGGTTAATAGGACTCTGCGGCGTCCCTAGGGCCAGGATGAGCTGGAAGGAGCCAGGCTTTCCAGGAATACTTCTGTCCAATCCCCACAGTTGCAGTCTCGCCCGAGGGCCGTCCTGCCGGCGGGGGTCGGGCCGGCTTTGTGCTGCCGTGGGTCGCCGGCTCACCTCCCCTCCACTTGGCTCCCCAAGGTTCCAGCCACCAAGTGCGCTGCCATGGCCTGGAATTGTATTATGTTTTATGCTTAACTTTTATGGTAAATGTTATGTGCTTCTTGCCAAGGTCAGACGCAGCGTTTCACTCGCTGGTAATCTTGCCTTGTTTATCATTTTGATTTTTTAATGACAAAGTAATCGTTCCATTATTATTTCTGATCAGCGTTATTTTTTATCTTTTATTTGTTTCCCACTGTGTAGCATCAAGGTGAAGTTCATCAAGGCCATATCGAAGAGTTCTCGTAATGTTAAGATCATACTCACCAATCTGTGAGCACTATTGGAAGTAGTATTCATATTACGGAAAAAAAAAAATTTGGTATGAAATTTACGTATTGCAATTTAGTATAATAATTTATATTTTGATACTTATTTTTAACCGTGGTCAGGTTTCTAGTTTAGTTTTTTTATTACATGAGATGAGTATTATATGATTGGTGGACAGACTGGTGAACGTTGACCCTATTTGCCAGGAGAAATTACCGGCCTCGTGTGAATACCTCGTCTGGCGTTCGAAAAGCCGTTTTCACCTCTTGGCGCTTATCAAAGGTTCCTCGGACTTTAGAAGCCTGAGGGCGGACGGACAGGACGGGACGGGACGGGAGGGACAGGGCACAAGGGGAAGGGTGGAGGGTGCTCGCCAATGAAAGAAAAGAACGGGTTTCCTTTGAGTCTGCGGGGCGTCACTCGCGAGGGGCGTGGATGAGTCGCTAAGACAAAAGACACCTCGCTGGGACCTGCGCCGAATACGCCCCCATGGACGCTGCAACGCTAATCTTCCCACTTTCCTTACTTTATTGACTGCAAGCGTTTAATTTACCTAAAGTCTTCTGTTGGAGGAGGAAGAGCTCACTGATCACTTCCGTGAGGCTGAGCGTGTACGAGACATTTGTGAAACTCCCGTAAAGGAGCTTTTTAATAGTTTTCTTAAAGGACGTTGTGGCTACCTCGTTCAAGGGTCAGTTCGAGACGGTTGGCGCTGAATGATACTTTGAGGCTCAGGAATGCCATTATGATGGACGCCCAACGAGACTCAGCTGAAGGAGGAGAGAGAGAGGAAGAGGGAGTGAGAGGAAGAGAGGGAGTGGGAATGAGAGGGAGAGAGGGTGTGTCCGTCGTCTTTCCCACGTGCGTCTGTCTGCCCTCGTCCTCTCCATCCTCTCCACCTTCACCCACACTAACCTTCAACAACCCCAACTTACCGCCACTCCGCCCTCCACATTCCTTGCCGTGTCAGCGCTGCCTCACGGAATAGTACACGTTCTGCCACCCTATATAAGCGCTCCAGAAATTTCTTCTTTTCATAACTCGTTCTTTTCACGATGCAAGCGTTATTATATAGTTAGGTTGTAGCTCCTCCCTCACCCTACACCATACCTCTGCAACGCTCACTCTCTCTTTCTCTCTAGGTGTGTTCCTCGGATTTTTTTAGACACTTTCGAAAACCCATTTTATTATCGTTCCACAAATATATTCTTTACATAATCTCGTTTCCCTCTTCACGATGCAAGTACCTATTTTCTCCCTCACCCGCACCGTAACCCTGCAACAGTTCATCTCTCTTTCTCTGTCGGTGTGTTCCTCGACCTCACGTATGCGTCATGGTCCACCACCCTACTTAAGCGTTCTATCATTTTTTTATTTGCATAACTCTCGTTCTCCTTTTCATGATGCAAGGTATTAGTTTCCCCTTTACCCCTGCACCAGTTTAAGCCATATTATATTTTCGGCACCAAGAACACACATTTGACAAGGCTTCATGAGAGATGTGGGCATTTCGATGGGTAATATTATGTTCCAGATGGTAGTTTGACAAGGGCTCTGTACATGAACCTGACTAAACACTCATAAGAACCCGACTAAACTCTTTTAAGGCTTAAGGAAATAGTTGAGATGAGAAGTGAATGCATCTGAGAATACCGACCTTGATATCTTTTTTTTCCCTCCTTCCTCATGTCTTCTTGCTTCCTTCCTTTCTCTAAGCCTCTGATCTTTCTCCCCTTTGTACTTTTCCCCCTTCTTCATCTCTCTCCCTGTAGTTCCTTTTTCCTTAGATATTTTTTCCTGCTTTCCTTTCCATCTTTTGTCTTTTCCCTTTCTTTCCTTCTTCTTCATCTCTCTCCCTGTATTTCCTCTTTCCTTAGTTATTTCTTCATGCTTTCCTTTCATTCTTTTGTCTTCTCCCTTTCTTTCCTTCTACTTCATTTCTCTCCCTGTATTTCCTCTTTCCTTAGTTATTTCTTCATGATTTCCTTTCATTCTTTTGTCTTCTCCCTTTCTTTCCTTCTACTTCATTTCTCTCCCTGTATTTCCTCTTTCCTTAGTTATTTCTTCATGCTTTCCTTTCATTCTTTTGTCTTCTCCCTTTCTTTCCTTCTACTTCATTTCTCTCCCTGTATTTCCTCTTTCCTTAGTTATTTCTTCATGCTTTCCTTTCCTTCTTTTGTTTTCTCCCTTTCTTTCCTTCGCCTCCCTTTACTCATGCCCTGTTTTTTTTCTTAATTTTCTTTGTTTATGTTTTCCCTTTTCTTTACTCGGCCTCACGTATACATGTTCTTTCGCCCTAAGAAAGTGTTTCACTTTTACGCCCTCTTACGCAATGCAAGCAGCTATGGTTCCACCCTCTCCCTCCCTCACTCTCCCGTCCACCACCCCCTCACCTTGCCCCATTTCTCTCCCTCACTCTGTTCCTCGGCCGCAGACACCCTTTCCACATCACTAAGCATAGCGGGTCTGTCTGCTTTTTGTTCGGCATCTGTCATAAACATTCAGGCGAAGATACGTAATGGAAGGTGTTGAGGTAAAACTTCGACTTGGTAATACTGGTTCGTTCACGTTGATGCGTTGACGTATAGTGAACTTAAAACAAATGGAAGAGAGAGAGAGAGAGAGAGAGAGAGAGAGAGAGAGAGAGAGAGAGAGAGAGAGAGATGGGACGATGTCTGATAAATGAAGGCATAGGGGAGGAAAAATGATGACACGATAGCAAAAAGACAATAAAGAAAATGAATTGTCAGGCGAGACGGCTCTGTCATGGAATTATGGGGTTTTGTTCTCAAATATATTACAGCTCATTGCAAGTTTATGGGGGAGAGAGAGAGAGAGAGAGAGAGAGAGAGAGAGAGAGAGAGAGAGAGAGAGAGAGAGAGAGAGAGAGAGAGAGAGAGAGAGAGAGAGAGAGTTATAGGCGTAGATTCTTTGAAATTAGTTTAAATTATGAATGTATTGTAGGAAGTATGATAAAATATGCGATTGGGAATAGATGAGAAAAAAATGAAGTATATTGGAGGAGGAGGAGGAAGCGGAGGAAGAGAAGGGGCAGACAGAGACAGACAGACAGACAGACAGACAGACACCGAGGCAGATACTTGCAGATCAGCGAAGAGGAGAGAAGAGGAGAGGAGGAAGAGAAACAAAGTATATGATGAACCAGACAGACACACCGTTAAAAGATAGATAAGAAGAGAGGAGAGAAGAGCAGAGTATAGAGTGGGCACAGCAAAACAGAGATAGAATAAAGAAGAAAAAGAGGTGTGTGAGATAGAAACACGCAAACACACCAAGACAGAAATAAAAGACGACGGAGAGGAGAGAATATAAATAAAGAAGAGGAATATAGAGTGGATACAGGTAGACGGAAATAGGAAGAAAATAAAGAGGGGTTAAAGGTGGACACATACAGACGCACATGAAGATAGACATAGACGACAAACGACAGACTACGGAGAGGAGAGGAGAAAAGAGAGGAGAGGAGAGGACTCGAGGGTGGAGGCGCCGCGGTCTGGGAGGCGCCACTCTTCTTCAATTGTTTAGCGGCGGTGCTGTACGTGTTCTGGTCACTCCCAGGCCACACCCTTTGATTTATGGGCGCGCTTGTATGCTAATTACTGCCTAGGTCACTCCGCTGCCCTGCCTCTCCCTCCATCCCTTCCTTCCCTCCCTCCCTCCTTTCCTTCCCCCCTCTTCCCCCCTGAAACCCTTCCTTCCTCCTCTCATTTCCCTCTTCCATCCTTCGGCGTCCTCCCTCCATTCCTTCCTTCTTTCCTTTTTTCATCTGTCTTTTTCTTGTTTTCCTTCTGCCCTGCCTCCCCCTCCTCCCTTACTCCTCTTCCTTCCTTCTCTTGCCTCATCCTCTCCTTCCTTCCCTCAGCTCTCTTTTCTCTCGTTTCCCTTCTTCTCTGCCTTTTGTTCCTCCCACTCTTTCTCTCCTGAAACTCCTCCTTCCTTCTCTCATTTCCCTCTTCCTTCCTTCTCCTACCTCCTTTCCTTCCTGACTTTATCTCTTTTCTCGTTTCTCTTTTTCTCCTCTACATTATCTATACCTCTTCTAGTTTTCTCTCCTCTCCCTTTTCTTTGTCCTATTTCTTCCGTCTTTCTATTTTCTCTTACTTGCATCCTTTCTCTGACCTGCATTCTTCTGCTTTCTCTCTCCCTTCCTTCATAACTACTTTTCTCTTCTCTCGTTTCCATTTCCCACGTCCTCACTTCCTTCATCTGTTTTTCTTTCCTTTCCTTCTACCATCCTTGTCTCAATCTTCATTCCTCTCTTTCCTTCCCTCTTTCCTGATGTTTCCTTGCTTATTTCCTTTCTCTAAGCCTCTTCTCCCTCCTTTATGTTCTTTTCCCTCTTCTTTATCTCCTTCCCTATCTTCTCCCTTTACTATACAGGTCTTCCATTCCTTCTATCCTTTCTTTCCTCTTTTTATTTTCTTCCTTTCATTGTTTCGCGTCACTTTGCTTATGTCTTCTTCTCTTGTTTTCTTTCTTAGTTTTCTTTGTTATTAATTTTCTCTCTTTTCTACCTCTATTTTATTTTTTGACAACTCACTCCTTTTATTTCTTCCTTGCCCGCCTTCTTTTTTTCTCTGTTCTGTTTTTTGTTGCATACACTAATTAATAATAGCCCTCCCTTATTATTTGCTATCTCTTCATCATTAATCATTTCCTTCCTTCTTCAATTTTTTTTCTACGTTTCCATCCAGTCACTTACGCTTCATTTATCATCCTCCTTTTCTCTATTTTTTCCTCATCAACTGGGCTTCAAACAATTATTTTTTATTTCTGTTTCTATTTTTTTCCTCTTTTCACTCATTAAGTATTCTGTTGGCTCTCTTTATACTTCTTTCCGTGGATTGGTCTTTAAGAGGCTTCGAATATATAAAAATCACAATTTGCAGGAGTAGCGATCGACTTTTTTCTTTGATTTTTTTCTTTTTTTCCCCTTGAGTTGTGTGTGTGTGTGTGTGTGTGTGTGTGTGTGTGTGTGTGTGTGTGTGTGTGTATGAGAGACGATGACATTTTCAACATTTTCAAGATTGATTGTATGTTGAAATGCCTAGGTATCCATAAAAAGGGTCAACTTCATTATTATGCATGTTGTTCTATATTAATTTCATCTTGATTATTTTGGTTCCTCATAATTAGTCTAATGAGTCGTAGTGTGTGCATTATGTCATCTGGGCGCGCTGGCTACCTGGCTGGGAGACGTTAATTGCTTGTCTCGATCCTCAGGTGACTTTAATTACCTTGGGAAGTTGTGCAAGTGCTTATACTCTTTAAATAGGCTGGGGGTGGTTTCTCTCTCTCTCTCTCTCTCTCTCTCTCTCTCTCTCTCTCTCTCTCTCTCTCTCTCTCTCTCTCTCTCTCTCTCTCTCTCTCTCTCTCTCTCTCTCTCTCTCTCTCTCTCTCTCTCTCTCTCTCTCTCTCTCTCTCTCTCTCTCTCTCTCATAATATAACTGTTGAGTGTTGCAAAATTTTAATAGTGATATATTTATTCTTTTCCCTTATGTGCTTTTTTCTAGTCTGTTGTTTTCCTCGCCAACCTCCATGATTTATTTTCTTGCTCTTCTTGTTTTCGTATTGCGTGTTGCGTGTTTTCTCTCATCACGTTCTTTCTTTTCTTCATATTGTTGTTTGGTGGTGGTGATGAGGGCGTTCGTGTTGTTGTGGTGGTGATTGTGATGTGTGCTGTTGGGATGTGGTGGTGGTGGTGCCGCGGTGGGGGTGGTGGTGGAGGCGAGATTAATGAGACCTCTCGTTCATCACACGTTATCTTTCCGTTTCTTTCTCTTCTCTCCGTTCTGAATGTCGGGGAAGGTGATTATTTCCCTTTTTTTTTTACTCTTTTATTTTCTCTCCTCGTCCATGCCCTGACCTGAATCCCTTTCCTTTCCTTTCCTTTTTTTTCCGAGCTCTACCGCGTGATTTGTCTCCGGCCTAATGTTGGGGTTGTGTGGGGAGGATCCGGCCGTAAGGAAGGAGGGAAGGGCCGTTGTTATTTATGTGATTTGCTGCTCCACTACGGATTTTTTGGGTCCCCGGTTGTTCCTCCCTTAGTGGACCTCGCGCGCTGATAAATCTTGTTGGGACTTTTTAGGGTTTGTGTGAGGGGGGAGTGAGGTGGGGGTGTGGGAGGATGAGGAGGGTTATGGTGTGTGTGTGGGGGGGGGGGAGAATTGGAGGTGGGAGTTGTGTGTGTGTGTGTGTGTGTGTGTGTGTGTGTGTGTGTGTGTGTGTGTGTGTGTGTGTGTGTGTGTGTATTTTCATTTAGTATTGTCATTAGTTTGCTTTGATTTTAAGTAAAGAAAAAAATGAGTTAAGTTTGAGAGCGTTTTTTTTCTTTCTTCGCGTTGATTAATGTGACGCTTTTATATTTACGATCTGTTATATTTGGTTAAACCTTCTTATAAATATAGCTTTGATGTTTTTTTCTTTTATTTTGGCGTCCGTATCTTTGTATCATCTTGAGGTCGCCCATCTGCGCCTGTTGACAGGAAATAAAAACTGAGTATTTTCTTTCTATTTAGTTACATCTTTGAATAGTGAGATTTTCCTTTTTGCTGATGGCACTTTACATGATATATACACGTAGTGGGCTCGTTTTAAAAGGATATAAAACCAAAGAAGAAATATTAAAGGTTTTGTGCTGGGTTAAAGTCGTGGATAATTAGTTGGCGGTTATGTTTCAGTAAGTAGAAGCAGGACTACTGACAACATGAAACTCAGGGAAAGAAATATGAAGCTCTAATTTCAACACTAACACGATATTATATAAAAAAAGACACACCAAGCAGTTAGCAAAAGTGTTTGAAAAATTAAGAGGCAATAGTGATCACATTTCATCGTTTTTCACTTGTTTTTATTTTTTTGGGGAACAGGATACCAGGCGAAGCTAAACTCGGAAAGATGGAGGGAAGAGACGACAGAAATAGTGGCGGTGGTGATGGATGTGGTGATAATGGCGGTAATGGTGATGGTGGGGATGCTGGTAGCCGTGTTTGAGGTTTGCGGCGGCGGTGGCGATGGGGGAAACGGGAGGGGGAGGGGGCAAGTGTTTAACGAGAGGGGAGGGGTAGGAATGGACGGGGCGGGTGTAAGGATGGTATTGGGTGGTGCGGGGGGATGGTAAACGTGGTAGAGTGGTGGTGGTGGGTGGTGGTGTCCTGGTGTGAGTAATGACATTAGTGGTCAGTAAGGGCGTGGTCGATGGGCGGGGGTGTGAAGGCTCGCTGCGGGGGACCGAAACTCGACCCTCCTGGCGAGTGGTCATCGGAGGAGGAGGGGGAGGAGGGGATGGGGTACAGGGGAGGGGGTGAAGGGTGAGGCATAGGGGCAGGGACAGGACGATGGGGGTATGGGTATGGGTGACATTTAAGGGGAGGGGGAAGATAAGGGTAGGGACAAGGGGTAGGGAAGGAGTAGAGGGGGAAAGGGTATGGAGTGGAGGATGAGGAAGGGATGAGGGATAGGGCGATGGGGGGTAGGGTGGCATGTAAGGAGAGGGGGAAGGGGCGTTGGAAAGGGAAGGACAAATGGTGACGGAGGTGTGACGTTAATGAGGGGAAGACCAATGACCCTCGGGAGTGAGTGAGGGAGAAGAAAAAAAAAAGATTGTCGTGTAATGGCCAAGGTCACGCGTAAAGGTGGTGATTGTTTTCCCTCCAGTAAATATTGTTTGGAATCGCGTGTGTCTATAATCTAACTCCATTACCGGCGATCAGATTATACCTCTTCATATTTTCGGGGGTGTGGTTGAGGCATTAAGCTATCATTAGAACTTCCCAGGTGGAGGTAAATGTGTAAGGAAAGTGAACCCGTTGAGGGAGAAGAAAACGGACGAGAATCTCACCACCGACAAAAACAAGAGTGAGAGGCGGTCAGTGAGCCGTGACAGCTCCACACACCTCACCCAAACACGCCCTGAAGAGAGAGAGAAAGAGAGGAAGAGAACAGGAGAGAAAAGGACTCACACGCTCACTCATCCTATTCAGTTCGAGGCCGACGAGGAGGCGGGAGGCAGCGGGGGTTGTGTACTCAGTGGGTGGGGAGGGCGGGCGGCGGTCAGCGGAGTGGTGGACCAGAATGGACACTGGACACCCGGTCTTTGTGCCGCCTCCCCGGGGACACACACGCTCTTTTGTTGGCCATTGTTTGGTTTCCAGATGAGCTGTCATTGATATTAATGTTCCCCGCGCATCATGTCCACGCAGCTGCCCTCTCCTCCCTCTCATTCTCCTTCCTTCTTCGTTACGACTCTATTAATATGACAAGTTGTATTGGTGGCATTCTTTCATCTCTCTTCCCCTCGTCGTACTCCACGTCACCCCGCGCATATATTACCTACCTGTTCTCTTTGTTGTTGTCATCTGCTGTTTCATCATTAATCTACGGTCCTTTCTCTCTCCTTTACTTAATGTCTTTCAAGATTCATATCCGCGTTGTGTTGGATCCGTGCAGTTCAGAGCAAGATTAATGGCTGCCTTCGCTGTTTTCCTTCAGTGTGAGCCTTGCAGCCAGCCAATACCCAAACAGTAGTAATAGTGTAGCAGCGACGCCTCAAATATCGCAGTAGACGGTAACGTGGCTCTTCTGTCGCAGCCAAGACTTGAAAACTGTCTCTGAGCCATCCTGCCTGACGGGTTGCATAGCGCTGTGTATTCGGGTGTAGGAAAAATGTCTTCCTTCTTTATTTTATTTTTATTTTTATCCTCGCCGTCTGTAGATGGAACATGACGTCTAATGACATTTAAATTCTGGCCTTTTGCTTAGTGGAGATGGATGGCGCGGCTTAAGTGACCCACCATGTTCCTTTTTTTGTGTGTGTAAAAGGATGGGTCAGTGAGGGTGGAGGGGAGGAGTCTTGTTGGTGGTGATGGTGGTGGTGGGAGTGGGGGAGGGAGCTGTGGTGGTGGTGGTGGTGGATGATTTGTTGCGGATGAAAAGTGGATGAGCAAAGTTGTGTGCGTGGCAGGCATGCAAGGTGATCGAGAGAGAGAGAGAGAGAGAGAGAGAGAGTTGAACAATGTCGTTTACGGTAAAATAAATTAAAGCAGAAGAGAGGTCAACACTTTAAATGCACACACACACACACACACACACACACACACACACACACACACACACACACACACACACACACACACATACACAAAGCATACATACTAAATAACAAACCCAATTAAGAGTATTTGAGTAACCAACAAACTAATTAACCAGACAGAAGGGAAGAACAAAGACACCGCAACAGGATTATCTTAACTATATTATTCTCTAACGTCAAATTTCTGTGCATATATATTTCCTGGAAGATCATTTTATAGGTATTTTGTTGTTTTTAGCTTGTCTATGACCTGTCCGTAAACTGAGAAGTATACAACAGCAATAACAACAACAACCACAACAAGAATCCTACTCACTCTCTCGCTCTCTCCACATCATCTGCCAAAGCTTGAGATGGGAAGCAGGAGGCGGCGGCACGCAGCTGGATGTTTAGCCTTTCCTCCGCCGCGGAATAAATCACCATTAACACGTCCGCGGGTAGGTAAATCCTCGTCCTCTGCTCTGCGCGGCGCCATTAACGATTCGGGGACAGGTAAATCGCCGTCCTGATCCACGTGTCTTGATGGATGTCTTCCGCGGTGACCATTACTTATCGGATTGTTTTGCTGGCTGTCATTTTTTTCTTTTTTGTTCTACTTTTCGTTCCTGTCTTCTTCTTCTTCTTCTTCTTCTTCTGTTTTTTTTGTTCCTCTCTCTCTCTCTCTCTCTCTCTCTCTCTCTCTCTCTCTCTCTCTCTCTCTCTCTCTCTCTCTCTCTCTCTCGTAATTTGCCAACTCGTACTCTGTTTTTGCACGTCGCTGTGAATGGAGACGTGCACCCCTCACCCCTGTACCCCCTCACCCCTGTACCCCCTCACCCCTGTATCCCTCACCCCTGTACCCCTCACCCCTGTACCCTCTCACCCCTGTATCCCTCACCCCTGTACCCCTCACCCCTGTACCCCCTCCCCCCTGTATCCCTCACCCCTGTACCCCTCACTCCTGTACCCCCTCACCCCTGTACCCCCTCACCTCTGTATCCCTCACCCCTGTACCCCTCACCCCTGTACCCCCTCACCCCTGTACCCCCTCACCCTGTACCCCTCACCCCTGTACCCTGTACCCCTCACCCCTGTACCCCTCACCCCTGTACCCCTCACCCTGTACCCCCTCACCCCTGTACCCCTCACCCTACCCCTCACCCCTCACCCCTGTACCCCTCACCCCTGTACCCCTCACCCCTGTACCCCTGTATCCCTCACCCCTGTACCCCCTCACCCTGTACCCCTCACCCCTGTACCCCCTCACCCCTGAACCACCTCACCCCTGTACCCCCTCACTCCTGTACCCCCTCACCCCTGTACCCCCTCACCCCTGTACCCCTCTCACCCCCTGTATCCCTCACCCCTGTACCCCCACCCTTGTACCCCCTCACCCCTGTACCCCCTCACGCCTGTACCCCTGTACCCTCTCAACCCCTGTACCCCTCACACCTGTACCCCTCACCCTGTACCCCTCACC
>NC_066523.1:10920517-10948017 GCF_024679095.1 Eriocheir sinensis | reverse complement strand
AATCGTGAATAAAATTGTTCAACTATGTCTCACTTAACCTATTTGATTGAAAAGGCAGATCAGAGCTTCTCACTTACGCTTCTGGGTGCTTTTTTTATTGGTTAATTCAGATTAATAGTCTGATAATATCACTTTATTTAATTTTCACTGTCAAATTAAAAGAAAATGTGTTGTCGAGCTGATAAACACTTAACGTGTATCAGCTTTCATTAAGGCGTGTGACTAACCACCTGCGTTCGCGCCTTCGTCAGCCAAGTGTCGGGTCGCTTCCCGGAGTCATCACAGGTCGCCTCGCCGCCGCCGTAACACCGCCAACCTTACGAGGGGCAGGACGGCCACGACACTGCCTGTACATCGTTCCCGAAATTTACGCCGCTCGCCGCCCCTCCCGCGGTGCCGGCACGAGCAGCAGCAGCTCCCAGACGCCCTCCGCGGGGACTAACAAAGGACATAAGTGCCAAAATATCTCTTGTCCAGACTAATTGGACAAGTTATAGCAGAGGCATTTATTACTTCACTTATTTGATGTTTGGCGGATAAGAATTTATAAGTTAGTTTTGCAGCTGCAGGAGGCTCACAACTCTCCGGAAAACAAATGACGGAGCGCCCCCCCACACTGCTGCGCTGCTGTGGACGGCGTGTGGGAGTCGCTTCTGGTGATGCTGTAAGGCGAGCGGGACAATGCTTGAAGTGAACTAAAGCATCTCCCTAACACGTCCCTTCAGCGCCAGACTCCTCTTCGCACCAGGTCTCCACACTGCTGAAACACATGTGGCGGGGCAAGAAGGTCAAGTTGATTATTATGTCTGGTAAAAATAGAGAATTAAGAAGGAGAGCATGTGGGCCAGTCAGCGTCCATAATGCGCCGGGCCGGCGGTGAAAGATGATCTGTGCGGGCCAGGCGGCGTATGGAGTGGATCAGGCACTTGGCAACAACACGCTCGTAACTCCCCGGCTTTATGTTGTAACCGCTCGGCGTGAGAGACGTTTATGCCGGGGCCTAGATTACCCCCGAGGCTGTAAACATTTTCTTGAAGTACGCGATAGGGCGGCGTTAATCGCTAGGCCGAGAAAAACCCGCCACCTCCTCTGCGGTCTGCTTTTTGCTGTGTTTGTTTGGGAGCTAAATTGTGCTTAATTGGGTATTAAGAGGAGGGAGGGAGGGTGGCGGGGCAGCCCGGCTCATTGTTTTGGGTATCATTGTCCAAGTGTGCGTCACCATGTCACTCTCCCACAGCAAGGCGCCACTTGTTTCGGTTAAGAGAGGTAGCCGAGCTTATCTAATTATTCCTCCGCCCGCGGGTACGCCACATTCTTTGCACAGTATTCTCTTGTGTGCCTTTTCATTATGGTCTGGTACCCGATTATCAGTAAACAGTAATACTAGTGTGTCTGTGGCAAAGACAATGTAATATCGCCTTATTCTCGTTGGTAACCTGAAGGCGGCAGTGCCCTCAGGAGCCTCGCCAGCTGGCTCGTCCGGCTCCACACACGCCCTTGTCACTCGTCGCTCCGGGCACAGCTTCGGCCTTGAGACTGAAACTGTTGATCCAGAATTAGCGGCGGATCCACACACACCGAGTAAGTAAGTGCCGCTGAATGCCGAGTTTATTTGTTCACGTTTTCCCTTCCATCAGACGTGGAGACGCCCTGACGTGGCCGCGGTATCTGATGACGCCGTGTTGCCTTCACTGGGACAAGGGTGATGAATGGCACGCTGATGACGCCCCCGATGAGCGGCGGCTGGGCGGGGCCGAGCTGGGCTGCTGAAGGGAGGAAATATGATCAGACGTTAATCAGCGAGGCTCTCCCGGGGCGCCACTTGAATGTCTTAATAGGAGGAGGGAGGAGGAGCCTGTAGCTACATGACTCCATCGACGGAGGCGATAAGCTCCAATCGTAGTATGACCTCTTAATGCATGACCTCCCCCGTGCACCCTCCCTTGACCCCCCTGTACAACCATGACATTAGACACTTGCCTCACCCTCATCCGCCCTGTGGGACCCCACATGCTCCCCACGTCTTCCGTGACCCTCCGCCCCGCCTCACCTTGCGGTCTCGCTCAATTATCACGACGAAAGGAGTGCGTGTATCCAATCAGGGCCTGATTCCTGCCCCGGCTTGCACTTAATCTTTATTGAATGGAAGGGATCTGGTGTACGAACGGGAGAATTAGAGAACAGTAATAAGTAAAAATGGAGGGGGAGTCTTCTTGAGGAGGTTCTTCTTAAGTGTTAGCGCCTGGTTTCTAGAAGGGTGAGTTTTGTAGAATGGAAGTGATCTAATGCGTGAACGAGAGAGAAGGGGAGATAAATGATAGCTCAGGGTGGAAGGTGAGAGGGAAAGTTCGGTTATAAGAAGGGTGAGATGAGCGAAGGGCGGGGATCTGATGTATGAACTAGAGAGAGGCAGTTAAGTGATAGCTAAAGATGGAAGGAGAGTGAGGGAAGCTTGGTTTAAAAGAAGGGTGAGGTGAGCAAAGGTAGGTGAGGATGGGTGGGTGGAAAGATGGATGAGAAAGATGGCAAGGGGTCAGGACGTTGCATGGAGGGCAGGTAAATGAGTGAAAGATGAAACGGGATGATGAAAAGAGAGGGCGGAGAGCGAAATAAAGAGGTAGAAGGACGAGACATGGGTGGATGCTTATACGAGGGTGGAGGGCGAGGGGTGGAAAGGCCAGGGGAAGATTGATGCGGTGGAGGACAATGTTTAATATAGAATAAGGGGAGTTTGATAATAATGAAAGGGCGAGTCAGAGAATATGAATTGTAACACATGCAGGAGAAGGTAAAACTTATAGAATAAAAGGGAGCGTAAAATAAGAAAAAATGAATCCTAGAATAGATGGGTATCACAAAAATTGATGTTAAAGAGAATGTGAGGAAGAAAAAGAGGGGAGAGAATTCGAGTTATGAGGAATTATGACAGACCAAAGTGGGACGGAAGGCAAGAGAGAGAGATTTGTGGGTCAGAGGAGTGGTGAAGGACTGGTGCGTAAAAAGGGGCCAGTAAGGGATTGACAGAAGAGTGGAAGGGGAGTGAATGGGGTCGCAGAGGGAGTAGAACTAGAGTTGGAGTTTGAGATAGTGATGAAGGACAGATGGGGGAGTGGATGGGGAGTAAGTATGTAAGTGGGGGTCACTGGGGGATTGACAAAAGAGTGGAAGAGGAGTGAATGAGGCCAGAAAGGGAGTAGAATGAAGTTAATAATGAACCACAGTTGGAGTAAGAAAGAAGTGATGTAGAACAGATGACGGAGTGAAAGGGAAGTAAATGCATAGATTGGGACCAGTAAAGGATTGAAAGAAGAATGGAAGAGGCCCGAATGGGATCAGAGGAGTAGTAGAGATGAGTTATAGTGAGAAAGTAATGTTGACAGCTTAATTATTTTGGTGTGGAAAGAACCGCGTAGAAACTGACAAAGAAGTGGAATAGGAGTGAAAATAAAGGAGTGGTTAGGAGGTAGTGAAGGAGTGGCAGGGGAGTAAATAAAAGATGGCGAAGGAGTGAGGGATGAGTATGAGGAGTGTAAATATGACGTAAAAAGGGCGAGTAGACGTGACATCTTCTCGGCTTACGCAAGAGATACGAAAAACAAGGGAGGATGCTGACGTGCGAGAGAGAGTAGCCGTGAATCCTCTTTTCTTATATTTTTTTCTCATTCGTCTTTTCCCTGCTCCCATTTATCTCGTTTCATCTTCCTCCTTCTCCCGACCCTCGCCTCCATCTCTTACTTTCCCTTTCTTCGCCGCCTCTTCCTTTTTCCTCCTCGGTTTCTTCCTCCTAATCATCATAGCCCTGTCTCCATCTACATTATCGTCATTATTACCTTGTTTTCTTCTTCTTCTTCTTCGTCTTCGTCTTCTTCTTTTTCTTTTTTTTCTTTTTTTTTCCTTTTTTCTTTTTTCTTCTTCTCTTTCTTTTCTCTTTTGATCGCCTGTTTTCCATCCAGCCTCTCTTCAAGTGCGGGCACACACACACACACACACACACACACACACACACACACACACACACACACACACACAAAAAAAAAAAAAGAAAAAAAAACAAAAAATTATAACTCTCTCTCTCTCTCTCTCTCTCTCTCTCTCTCTCTCTCTCTCTCTCTCTCTCTCTCTCTCTCTCTCTCTCTCTCTCTCTCTCTCTCTCTCTCCAACTCTCTCTCTCTCTCTCTCTCTCTCTCTCTCTCTCTCTCTCTCTCTCTCTCTCTCTCTCTCTCTCTCTCTCTCTCTCTCTCTCTCTCTCTCTCTCTAAGAAGAAGAAGAAGAAGAAGAAGAAGAAGAAGAAAAAGAAAAAGAAAAAAAAATACAGAAAACTTGAAGGGAGGAAGGAAAAAAGAGGCAACACAAAGCCTGGCAAAGTTAGAACCTCCTCTTCCTCCTTAAAAAAATCATTATCAAGTGTTATATCGGTGGATGCAGGAGGCGTTTATGGCGGCGGAGGAGTCGTGGCGGAGTGTCGTATTACTCTTGGAACGACGGAGTCCCATGCAGCGGTGGGGAGTGGGTCAGGGCGAGCAGGATGCCGGGGCTGGACGCTAAGACAAAGGGGGCAACCCACTCCGTTCCCATGCTCCCCTAAACAGCTGAGGAAGGCAGGGAGGGAGAGAGACCATTGGGGGAGAGGTTTGGTGGGTGGGGATGAAGGCAGGAGAGAAAGGATGGAGTGGGGGCGGGAGGGAAGGAAGGAGAGGTAGGAGAGAAAGGAGGAAGATGTGAAAAGAAGGGCAAAGGAGAAGGAAGTGTGAGAAGGAAGGCATAGGCGCAAAAAGGAAGGCGAGGAGTGACTGGAGGAAGGAGATGTAGAATGAAGGGCAAAGGGGAAAGGATGAAGGGAAAAAGAAGGTGTGGGAGGAGGTCATAAAGGAAAGAAGGAAGGTAAGACGGTGTGTTCAGGAAGGCATAAAGGAAAGGAGAAAAAGTTGAGGGAAAACAGGAAAGGAAAGAGGCGTAGGAGGGAGGATTCTGAGGTGACAGGGTATGTGGGAAAGGAGGATGGGGAGCGAGATGTGGGAAGGAGAGCAGGAGGAATAGGAGAAAGGCAGGAGGGAGATGTAGGAGTGGGTGTTGGAGGGAAAGGAGGGAGGTGTAGAAAGGAGAGTTAGAGGGACAGAAGGAAGGAGGTGTAGGAGTGGGGCAGGAAGGAGGGAGGGTGAGCAGGAAGGAAAGGGGGGAGGTGTGGGAGGGCAGAGAGAGGGAGAGGAAAGAGGGTTACGTTCAGTCATCATTTGGAGATTTTTACATCGTCATAACACACACGATGGACGCAGGGGAGACATGTGTGCTTCTATCCATGGATGGGAGGGCGCATATTCACCCTGCACTGATAGACCTTTATTTGCCTGAGTCTGCTACCCACGAACTGAACCTATATGGCTCCAAACGAGGATTTTATACATAGACAGATTTGCCAGAAGCTTGCATCTTTAGCTTACATGCCGCCATAACAGCAATTATCAGGGAAACTATAGTGTGACATTGTGTAAGTGCCTGTGAACCTTTTGATGGACAACGACAACAATAAACAGGTATTCTTGAAATCATCTATGCCTAGCTCTAATTTTCCGTATTGTTGCTATTATTATTTTTTTATATTAACAAGCTTTTTTGGGTGTGGAGATCCATCGCGCACTGATTTCATGATCCGGGCTGGCTGAAAGACCCGTCACCTTACAACGAAATATAAGTCCAATCCAAGTCCCTGCAGCGCCTCCTACACGCAAGGGTGTTCGCTGCTCCTCTACTTCCTCGCTGGGTCTGACGCCGCCTCGCTTCCACGCTCTGCTGGCGGCGGCGCTGCTGGCGAGACGCGGCAACGAGTGTCATGTGACAGGCGGTGTAACGTGTCATAAGAGGTCACGCGGGGATGGAGGGGTCAGGCTGCCGAGGGGACACTGCCCGAGGGGAAACAGGTTCACGACCCTCGTTTGGGGGCTAGAAGGGCTTAACGCATGCGCTGGTTCACTGCATGGCCATCTTTTTTAAACAAGGTAATATCAACTCAAAAGAAAGTTTTCAGATGTATTCTCTATTTGAATAGGTATGAATCTGTCACTCCCATCTTTTCTTCAACGATTTTTTTTAAACTTTGAATCAATTTATAATCTTTTTTCATTATTATTAATATATAAAATGGTAAATTATAAAGAAAATGAAATTTTTAAATATGTCAATAATCCCTGCAGAACTCGAAGTAATAATGTTGATTTGGTATGCCCATCTTTTAGAACAACTCTTTTCAAAAACAGTGTGTTATGTTTCGCTCCTAAACTATTTAACAGCCTTCCAATTAATTATAAAGTGCTCATTAAATCTACCAATATTAACTCATTCAAGAAGGGAATAAAGAATCATCTTCTCTCTCTTCAGCGTTCTGAAGTTCAGCATAATAATGTACACCACTGATAATGATAGCCTTGTTACTTACTGTTACTACTGTTGACATGATCATTATTATTAGAATTGAATTATTACAATTATTTTTGATATTATTAGTATCATTACCTCCGCCAACGTAGTTGGAAGGAAGTTATATTTCTGGTCTGGTCAGTATGTTTATCTATTTATTCCTTTATTCCTGTTTTTTTTACTTCTTACTATTTATTATTATTATTATTATTATTATTATTATTATTATTATTATTATTATTATTATTATTATTATTATTATTATTATTATTATTATTATTATTATTATTATTATTATTATTATTATTATTATTATTATTATTATCATTAAAATTATCTTTCATGCTGTTATTGTCATTATTGTTATGTTGAATTCATTGTTATTGTTGTTGCTTCTTATTGTTAGTATTGAGTAGCTCATTTTGTATCTTTTTTGTCTCCTTTACGTAAACAATTATAACATTTTCATTATTCTTTGTTCATATAAACTTTGCCAAACTAAAAATATTGTACTTGCAAACAATTATGAATTTGAAAAACAAGCACGCTGACTGCACTCCTGTATATTGATATCTGTCTGTCAGGGAGCCTCGGCTCGACAGACAGTTGCTGCACTACTGACTAGCCTGTATTTTGTAAATGTGTTTATATTAATAGCAATAAATATTTACTTACCTACTTACTTACTTGCTTACTTACTTACTTACACACACACACACACACACACACACACACACACGCACGCACGCACACACACACACACACACACACACACACACACACACACACACACACACACACACACACACACACACACACACACGTCGTCTTTGCACTGCTTCCTCTAGTTTTGGCGTGAAAAAAAGGAACCTTACGCAAAACCTCCCTATAAACATTTAAGCTGTAATTATTGTTTTATTTTAGTGGATAATCTTAGCATATCATTTATCATTTGCTACATTACCGATAAATTATTATTATTATTATTATTATTATTATTATTATTATTATTATTATTATTATTATTATTATTATTATTATTATTATTATTATTATTATTATTATTATTATTATTATGATTATTATTATTATTATTATTATTATTATTATTATTATTATTATTATTATTATTATTATTATTATTATTATTATTATTATTATTATTATTATTATTATTATTATTATTATTATTATTATTATTATTATTATTATTATTATTATTATTATTATTATTATTATTATTATTATTATTATTATTATTATTATTATTATTATTATTATTATTAGTTGTTGTAGTAGTAGTAGTAGTAGTATATTATCAGTAGTAGTAGTAGTAGTAGTAGTATATATAATGATGATAAATAAATAATGATAATAATAATAATAAAATCAATAATAACGATAATATTTTATCTATTTATTATTATTATTATTATTATTATTATTATTATTATTATTATTATTATTATTATTATTATTATTATTATTATTATTATTATTATTATTATTATTATTATTATTTTTTTATATTATTATTTATACCATTATTATTGATATTATTAGTATTAGTATTAGTATTAGTATTAGTTTTAGTATTAGTATTAGTATTAATATTATTCTTGGTATTAGTATTATTAGTATTAGTATTAGTATTATTCTTAGTATTAGTATTAGTATTCTTAGCATTAGTATTATCAGTATTAGTATTAGTATTATTGTTATATCCCAACCAGGAATCGAACCACAGGTGTGGCGCACGCGGCCATCTCCGCTGCACGTTATTTTATTATTTTTTTCTTAGTTGTTTTTTCTCTTATACATTTTGTTAATTTAGTTTGCTGACGGTCTAATTTATTTGTTAGTGTATGCGACTTATTATTTATGTTATCCTGAAAGACATTTTTTATTTATATTTTCGAGTCCACTCTGAAATTCTCTACTCGAAATGCTATGGGCACCCTCACTACCCTGCCACACCCTTGCTTTCCAGGCTCTTTTTTTCCTCAACCCCCCACCACCTTGATCTTTCCTCTCCGCATTCCTACCACACCCTCTGCCCCCCCGCCACATCCTCACCTTCCAGCCACATCCGTAGCATCCCGCCATTCATCCTTCCCCACTTCCTATCTTGCACGCACACACATAACAACAACATCCGCAGTGCCCATAAAATCTGCAATTATTACACTCGCTTTCCTCACCTGGGCTTAAATTAGGGAAGCTTGCGTAGAGGAAAATGCTTTTGATTACATAATTTTGGGAAGTAAGCTCGGATCGCTCATAAATCTTAATGGATTCTTACCCTAAAAAGTCATATTAACATTTTTATTGCCTTTGTCCAACTGTCCATAGTGTTTCCTGTGTGCTTGGATTCAGATTACCGAGGAAACAGCAGAGAGTGAGTCCAGTTTTATAGCCTTTGTAATCTTGATAATTGCCTTTTCCCTTAACGATTTTTACACGTCTAGTACCTGTGTGCTTTTCTATCTCTCCAGGTGAGTGTATTTGCAGCGGAGTACCGGGGAAAGAATGAGCGTGTCCCTTTTTTTATAGTGTGCATTTATTAGTCATCGTAGTTTTTTTTCACGTTGACGTATGTATATAACTTTACTTTCGCTCGCTTTTCTATGGTGTTTGTGTGTGTCTTGTGTGCACTCCGTTATGACTTCTGGCTAAGGGAGTGAGTGACCTACATACTTTTTTTTTTTTACTTCATAACGTTCTCATACACATTACATATATCCGTATTTTCTGAGGCATTCCATAGTGTGTCCTCGTGAATGACTGAGGCTACCGCGGGAAAACACTGAGTCTTGTTTTACAGCGTAAGAGATAAATCTTAATAGTTTTTGCGTTAGTTTTTACATAATCATACTACCTTTGTCGGTCTTTTGGTCTTTCCTGCAGGTGTAGCCTCATAACTAACCCAGATTGATGTAGGGTGGGGGAGCAGAGAGTGAGTCCAGTTTTATGGCGAGTGTAATCTGGGTAGCCAACTTTTTGTGTTTGCTCTAATAACATCTACATTTTTATTACTTTTGGCGGTGTTTCCACTCATGTCCTGCCTGTGCTCCCTCACGCCTCTACCAAACTACCGGGAAGCAGAGAGGGAGTCCTGTTTTATAGCGGGTGTAATCTGGCCAGTCAGTCAACTTGTTCTGTTACTGGTCAGGACCATCAATCGCGTGGCCACGGGGCGTGTAATTGGCTGAATGTGGCTGAGGATAATGACCCTGATTAGTCCACGCAGGCGGGGGCACGAAGCTCGCGGCGCTCTGCATTATCGCTCTGATGGTGGCCATTAACTTATATTTGATGTACACTCCTGTTTATCAAGGGCACTGAAATTTCCACGGTCCTCCTGCTTTGACTATACCTGCGGGCATCGCCTCGGGGGCGTCGTGCGGTTTGCAAGTACATGTGGTGAGGCGGCGTTAGGTATGTTGTGAGGGAACGCAGAAACATTGCGGTGAGGCTGTGGTCGTGCGTGGCGGGGTGTTCCTGGTGTGTCGTGTAAGGGGGTTGTGGTATGGTTGTTTCAAGGTTTGTAGTTGGGTTGATTTGAGGCGATAGTTGAGTTGTGTTGGGGACCGTGTTGTGAGGCTGCTGTGAGATCGTAGTTGCCTTGTATAGGGGTTTTAGTGGAGCAGTGTTTGTGGGAGGGGTGATGAGGGTGTGTGTGTATGTGTGTGGTATAGGAAATCTAAGGGCTGTGGTGGATTGCTTGATCTGTGGTATGGGCGTGGTGAGATCGTGTAGGGTTGTGGTGGTGATGAGGTGTGGGTGTGGGAGGCAAGGCTGTGAAGTGGTGACAGTGATGTGATCTTGTGATATGAGGATGTGTATGGGGAATGGGTAGGAGACTGGTGCATGTGGTGTGGTGATGCTGTGGTTGAATGTATGATCTATGGTTTTGTTGTCCTGTGGTAGGAGTTTGGTATGGTTCTCTTAGGTGCTCGCTGTGTTTTCAGGGATGTGGTAGGTATCTAAAAAGACTACTATATCAAGGCCGTGGCGGAACTCTCACATCTTTCATCCTTACTTCACCAAATACCTTTAATGAATGTAATATTTCGCTTACCACCGACGTCACGGCCTCTGCCTCGCGTCCTTAGCGAATGCCGGGGCAGCGCCAGACGTCAGCGGCGGCGGCAGTCCATCTCTCCGCCGCCCTCGTTAATCCTAAAAATTGCCGCGATTGATGTGTGGCGAGGAATGACTTACAGCAGGAAGGGAGTGATTTACCGGCCACATAAAACTTAGGTAATTTATAGGATTAGTAAAATTTGGATTTGAATATTTTTTGCGGATGGACCTTATTAATATTCTTTTTGTGGATGGGTTATAAATAATTTACTGGGGAGGTCTTTTTTGGGGAAGTGGGTTTTATTTGATTTTTGGTGCTTGATTATGCATGTTTTTTTTGTTTGTGGTAAGTCGTTTTAATTATTCTAGAAGCGAGTTGTATTACTAGTTTTCAAGGGGATGAGTTTGTATTTTTTTTTCTTTCTATTACTCTTATTTTTTTTTTTTAGCGTGAACGAGCTTTGCTATTTGTTTTGGTGATTAGTTCGATTATTCACTTTTTTGTTTGTTTGTGGTAAGTAGTTTCATGCATTCTGGAAGCGGATTATATCATTAGTTTCAAGGGGATGAATTTGTGTAACTTTTTGCTCTCTGTTACTGTTATATTTCCATGTTTTTATTTTCAAATGGATGAATTATTAACTTTTTTCTCTGTTGCTGTTATTTTCTTTTATTTTCAAGGGGATGAATTTGTATTACTTCTTGCTTTCTATTACTGTTATTCTTTTTGGCGTAAGTGAGTTCTGCTATTCATTTCCGCGGCGGTGGTTTGACCCTCCGTCCGTGTTTTGGCCGGGCGGTGGATGCTCGGCCGCTGCTCTTGCGTGACGGTCAGTGTTCGTCTTACACCGCGAAAAAAAATATTCCATGATGCGTAAAAGACGAAAAACTTGGAAGGACGAGGAAGGCGAAGAGGAAAATGAGGATTAATTCTGGATTGCGGAATGTGTGAGTGTGTGTGTGTGTGTGTGTGTGTGTGTGTGTGTGTGTGTGTGTGTGTGTGTGCGTGCGTGTGTGTGTGGAATGAAGAAGGATTATTTTGTTGCAGCTTTCTGATTTAAAAAAAGACCAAATAATCATGACCATTAAGCTAAGGGAGAAAATACGTGTAAGTAAAACAAATATTTATACCTCAATCCATTAAAATAGAGACGACAACAGAATCTAATTGAGACGAGAACGGTGACAAGCCAATAAGAGGACACTCAGAGACACACCCGAAAAAAAAAAACAATACAAGAAATAGATAAACAAAGACAAATAACCACAAGCAGTCACAAAACCCAATAATAAAACCTCAGCTCGTTGATTTATGCGTCTCGGCGAATTTCTACATCGCCACGAGAACAGAGTGTTTAGCTAATGTTTATCACCGCGGCGAGGTCGTGTCGGGCGAAAGAAACACCGTCGTTCGCCGCGCCTTGTTAGGGGGCGACAAGGCCTCGAGCTGTGCGGTACGCCCTTGTTCGCCTCTCTGGACGGGCGGCGGGGTCAGGGAGGGGTCAGGGAGGGGTCAGAGGGAGGAATGTGGGTGGGTCATAATACGTCATAACTGTCGGTGTTCGCCCCACATTGCCGCCCCTGTTTGCCCTCCCGCCCACAGAAACACGCCCACCCCATCCAGTGCTTCGTGTAGGGCAAGCTATGGGCGTGGGCGGGGCTGTGGGAATGGTGATGTAGTGTGGGATTGGGGGTGAGTGGATGGAGGTCTGGAGGTGGGATTAGGGTGTGGTGGAAGTGATGGGGGATGTGGCGTGAAGGTTGGCGACGGACGTTGATGTGGTCATATGCTCTTTGGGGTTTTGTATGAGGTGTGGACTATGAAAATGGTATATGTGGTTATGAGGTGTGGCTGTGAGAGGCATGGATGTGATGTGCAGGCGATGGTGATGTGGTCTTGTGATATGTGGATGTGTGTATGAGGGGGCATGCGAATGGGTATGAGTGTTGCATGTGGTATGTTGAAGCTGGGGAGGTGGTTCTATGAGGTGGACGGGATTTGGCTGTGTAGGTGATGTGCTGTGAGATGCTCTGACGAGTTAATCGAAGTGGTGAGATGTGGTGGGTGTGGGCGTGTTTGGTTTTAAGTTGCGTGGGTGACGGGTAGGAGTGGAGGGGGAGGGTGTGGTGCGGTGGTTGTATGAAGTTGTGAAGTGCGTGTGAAGTTAACTTGGTATGGGAAGATGTGGCGTGGTATGGTTGGTGTGAAATGGTGAATTGGATGTGAGAAGACGTGGTGTGTGTGACGAGGTAAGACGAAGGGAGATGTTAGGTGGGCGTGGTGTACATGGAGGTGGCGGTGTGAAGCGGTGAAGTGGGTGTGGGTGACTGTGGGTGTCGAGGAGGACTGCCATAGATGGGAAGGAGCGTGGAGAAAAGGGCGACTATCGTTTACACATTCGATGCAGAATAATGGGTTTTCGGTTTCATTTTCCTCACCGCCTTTTACGTCTTATTGTATTATTGTCTAAACCCGCGGGAAAGAGACGGTCAAATAGTATAATATGATGTCTAATGTTACGATGAACACTGGTAATTTTGGTCTTCACAGCTATTACATGTATAAAGATTAGTATTACCTATATTTTCCTCCAATTCTCGTGTACTTCTCAGATGCATGCTTATTATTGCAAGGAACAATGTACAGGAAAAGATCTGACTGAAGAGGGAGTGTCACATTTAGAAGCGGTGGATGAACTTTAGTGTTGGTGGTGGAGATGAGGGTGGTGTGAAAGCATGGAAGAATATACTGGTGGAAGAAGTGGTGTTAGAGGATATGTGATAGTTGACATGAAGTGGAGGGGAGCATGTGAGGGTCATGGAAAGAATGGGATAGGGAGAAGCCTCTTATTACAGTGTCTTAGTCATACAGGAGACACAGGAGTGGGAGAAAAAAAAAGAATGGGTGTAGTAAAGGATGGGGTGGATGAGGTGGATGATGATACGAGACATTTTCATTTTTTTTTTCTTTTGCTTCTCTTCTTCATTCTCCTCCATGTTCTTCTAATCGTCCTTCTCGTCCTCCTCCTCCTCCTATTATATCTTCTCATTGTTCTTTTTTTCCTTTTTCATTTCCTTCCCCTCCCTCTCCCTCCTCTTCGTCCTTGTTCTTTTCGTCTTCCTTGTCCATGTTCTCATTTTCTTGTTTTTCTTCTCCTTCTTGTCCTTGTCTATGTTCTCCTCTTACTACCTCCTCATCGTCCACTACCTCCACGTCGTCTCTTTCTTCTTCCTCTCCCTTTCCTTGTCGTTCTCCTGCCCTCGTCGTCCTCCTGTTCCCGTCGTCCTCCGTCTCCTCCTCACATCTGGGTTGCCATGAAATTGGTGTTTGCTCTTTCCTAATGGGGGCGCTGGTCCACTGTGTGTCGGGAGTGTCCTGTTTCACCGTCAGGCAGGTCTTCCCCTCCCTCCCCCTCCCCTCGACCCACCATTTACCACATTCAAAATACAAATATAGTTTTCCTCCGCGGCTTCTTCCTCGGCGTCCCCTGAAAGCAATTAGCCGGCGGAGGGAGTTGAAAAATAAAATTAATACCCTCTCTAAAAAAAAACGCTAATCTCTCTCTGTGTGAGTTTATCTCTGCTCTGGTTATATATACTCCAAAAAGCTTACGTAATAAAATTTTGGGCCAGAGAGTGGAGAATTTCGGAGGTCAGCGGTGATGGTCAGTGTAATAAGCGATGAAGAGGTGGACCCTATAATGGACTCACCTGGCGCATAATATACAGGTACAGATTGACTGTCGGACTGGTGGATAATTATACGAGTGGACAGGTCAGTAGGTAAGTAGGTCGTTACGAGGGTATGTAGGGTGGTCGATGAAGAGTGATGGACTTCAGTGAGTGGAGAAATAGGTAAAAATACTTGTCGGTAAAGAGGTACACATGTAAGAAGCAGGTATAGGTAAGATAATAAATGAACGGGTAGATAAGAAAGTAGGAAAAATACCGGATAATGAGAAAGGAAAGTATGAGAGAGATAGATGCTTCGTAAAGATAAGTAGATAACAATAGATGGAAACGTAATCGAATAAATTTAGTGAAAGAATGGGATAGATAGACAGATAAGCAGATTGACTAATACAAAATCATATGTAAAAAAAACATCAAGCATCACAGTTCTTACCAAACTGCCTTCGAAGATTAGGAACTGAGAAAAGACGAGAATTAAAAAAAAAAAGTGGATGTTGGAAGATTATAATTTCAACTTCGATCCGTGGGTCGGTGGTTGTGTGGAAGAATATATGTGGTTATGCTGTGGCCGGGTCATGAAGGTGGTGATGGTGATGAAAATTTCGGTGGTATTAGTGATGGAGATATTTTGATTGTTGTCTGGAGATTGCTAAGTGTTGTATAATCAGCTGCATTTGTAGTAGTGGTGGTGGCAGCGGTAATAGTAGTAGTAATAGTAGTAGTAGTAGTAGTAGTAGTTTAGTGGTATTGTGGTTAATGTTAGCGATGCGAATAAAAGTACAAAATAGTAATAATGTAAGTTAGAATATATGTATGTATGTATATGCATGTATGTATGTATGTATGTATATATGTATGTATGTATGCATGAATGAATCAATGTATCAGCGGTAACAGCAGGAGCATAAAAGTGAAAGTTGAAGCGCAAGCAATCGTAGTCGCATCATCATCATCATCATCAGCAGCAGCAGCAGTGGAAGTAGCAGTAAGGAGTTCTTGTTGACTTCACGTGGGCAACAAAGCTAATAACCGTGACACTGCAAAGTAATAATGGCGCAAATAACCGTCGCGTGAATTGCGTTTGTAGCGGCAGTAGTAATTACGGCCTTGGCTATAAGTGCCGCTAATACCCGTGTGAGTCATTAGTAACGGTGGTTGCTGTAGAATTATTCATGATGATAAATACGTCGTTAAGCGAGGGAAATACATGTGTTTGGCGGCCGTGACGGTGACGGTGGAGCAACAGTGAAGAGGGGGGGAAGGGGGAGCTGGAAGGAGGTGGAGATTATGTGACGTTACGGGGCAGTATAATAACAGTGATTTTGAGAGTGGTAATGGAAATGATATTGACGATGCTATAAAGAGTCGGTGTGGTGGTGGTGGTGATGGTTGTAGTGGTTAGTGTTAGTGGTCAAAGAGATAATACTGGAGAAAGGGGGAAATGAAAAATAGATTAGTTGTGATAAAGAATAGAATAGATAGGAAGAAATACTAGACAAAGAAAAATGAAAGCATGAAAGAGAGAATAATGTATGTGAAAATATTATAAAGGAGAATAAAGAGCAAGAGAAGGAGGAGGAGGAAGAGGAAAAGGATAAAATGTAAATCGATTATGATGAAAGAAGAACAAGAGAAAGAAATATTGAAAAAAAAGGATGACGCAAAAAGAGGAAAATTATAAAAAAAACAGTAGGGAGAAAAGAATAGTAAAAATAAAAAGAGAAACAGAGCCAACAGAAAAGGAACCGTAAGAGGAAAAGAAAAGAATAAAAAGAAGAATGATAAAAAGCAGTAGGAAGGGAAGAAAAATGAAAGAAAGGAAAGGGATAGGAAAAATAGACGAGGAAGCCGGAAAGAAAAAGAGAAGGAAAAGGAGTAGAAAGAAGAGGTGGAGGAGGAATAGGAAGGAGAGAGGTGAAAAGAAAAAAAAAAGCGTTGTCGGAAAAGAAGAAGAAAAATGAAAAAAATAAACAGGGAAAGCAGAAAAGAAAGACGAAAAGGAAAAAGAAGGAAAAGGAGTAGAATGAAGAGGAGGAGGAAGAGGAAGGAGAGATGTGAAAAAAAAGCGCAGCCGGAAAAGTAAAAATATGAAAAAAAATAAGAAAAGAAAGACGAAAAGGAAAACAGAAGGAAAAGGAGTAGAATGAAGAGGAGGAAGAGGAAGGAGAAGAGGAAGGAGAGAGGTGAAAAGGAACAATTAGCAGGAGACCCAAGACGGTGGGGGTCTGACCACATTCCCACATCACTCACCTGCCCACCCTACACCTCCCTTACCCTCTCACCCCACCCTCACCCTCGCTCGCTCCCATCACCCTATAAGCCCTTCTTGACCGCCCGTTCTCTTGCCCACCTAACGTCCGCCCATCACGCCCCACAATCACCTACCTCTTCCACCTTTCCCCCTCCACTCACCCGTCCACCCGATCACTCCACAGCCGCAGCGGACACGACCCAGCCAGACGTCGCCGCCCTCCCCGAGTCGTGAAAACATGACACGTGACACTTTCGCTCCCCGGCAAGTTGGCACCCTCGCCCTCGCCCTCGCCCTCGTCCCCGTCTCCTCGGTCTCGTAACTTCCGGTGCCGAGTGAGGTCAAGGGACGTACGTGGCCAGCTGTGTGCGAGGGGGTAGGTGGGAAGTGTGTGTGTGTGTGTGTGTGTGTGTGTGTGTGTGTGTGTGTGTGTGTGTGTCCCACATGCTGTCCAGAAGACCACCTATCAACCCGGACTCTAGATTCTAGGATCAAAGATGAGCTCTGGGAGGGCAGCATGAGCCATTGCAAGATGACCATCAGGACCTACCGACCATCAGGATCCACTGGAAGAAGCCTACCGGCGCAATAGGCTGCAAAAAAAAAAAAAAAAAAAAAAAAAAAAAAAACAGTGCTGAAGTGTAGGAGATGTGTGGGAATGAGGGAGGAAACAAAGAAAGAAGGTAAAGGGGACGACTAGAAAGGGAATAAGATGTTAAAGAAGAAATTAATGGGAAGAGGACCTTCAGATTAAAGAAAAAAAAAAATCTTGAGTATATTGTATGTAGCTATGTCTATATTGTTATAACTACCACTATTATCATCACAACCCTCACGATTACTACCTCCCATCCCCCCAACACTACCACCACCACCAATACTAAACTATGCTACACCCACTACACTATCACCACCATTATCATCTTCAACACTACCACCATTTCCACCTCCCTACCCCAACCCTCCACCAGACACCACCACCACCACCACCAGACACCAGTAGACACTCCCAAGACACTCCCTGCCACCTGACTCCGCACCCCGTGACCCAAGATTACCCAACGCGCCCCGCGGCAGGTCACAGGAAGAAGGTTGACCCAGCGTGACCCCGTGTGACCTTTCTGACCTGTTTCATTCTTCCGGGTCCCGACTGTTGTGGTGATGGTGATGGTAGTGATGGTGATGTTAATGGTAGTGATGGTAGTAGTGGTGATGGTAATATTGGTGATGATAGTGGTAGTGATGTTAGTGGTGAGAGGAATGGTAGTGGAAGAGATGGTAGTGATGGTGATGGTGATGGTAGTGGCGGTGATAGTAGTGGTGGTGATGGTAGTGTGGGTGATGGTGTCGCTTTGAACGCTGAACCATAAATCAAGTGTATTGTTTCTTTTTAATGTCTTTTCCCGTCTTTTTCTATTTTATCTGCATTTTCTCTACTTTCCTCCTTGATTAGAATTTGCTTTCATCCTCGCCTTAACCTTTCTGACTTTTATTTCTGCGCCTGAGAATTTTTCGTGTACTCTCACACTTTCAGCATCAATAAAAGGCATTTACAGGAGACATTTTAAACATTTTCTCACGCAACAACCCCCAGTTAACGCTTTTTCCCATCCCACTATTCCCGGGCCGGACGAGGCGGCTGTGAATTACCTGAAACTCAAGATTTTAAGAGTCGATAAAGATTTCGGGGTTGTCGTCTTTATGTGTCTCCCGCGCCTCCTTGACCCCGTGACCCCGCGTGACCTTACATCGGTGCCTTGTTAGTCCTAATTTGTTGGTCACTTCCTCCTTTCCCAGTGACCTCGCCCTTGACCTGACCTGATCGGCTTCCTGATGCACCTGTTCCTTCCTGTTTATGTTCTTCCTCATTTTCTCTTCCGTCTCTTCTCCCTCACCCATTTTGGTTCTCCTTTTCCTCCTCTTACAGATCTTTTCCTAGTACTGGTCTCGTCTTTTCCTGCCCCCTTTCCTTCTCTTGTATTTCTTCTCCATCTGCTCATCTCTCTTTCTCGTGCCTTTCCTTTTCTGTGATCTTCATTTCCTCATCTCTTTATTCCTTCTACTTTTCATCTCTTCCTTCTCCATCTCTGTATCATCACTTTTATCCTCTCTTCATCTTTATTTTTTACCATTAACTTCTTTCCTCTTATTCTTATACATTTCTTCCTCTTCTTCTTCCTCCTCCACGTCGTCGTCGTCTTCGTCACAGTTGTCAGTGGTCTCTGCTTTCGTCTTCTTTTCGATCTTTTTCGCATTTTGTGGTCATCTCGTCTTTCATTTGTTTTTATTTTTAACCCCTCTCGAGTCACATGCATTGACTTCCCTGTGACACTCCTGTTGTGCTCTCTTTCTCATTCATCACTTAACATTCCTCGACGTGTGTTTTTGTTTATATACCAAAGAAAACGGATAAAGAAAGGGAGGGAAGACAAAGGACACACGCTGATTGGTGATGCGCTAAGGGACTTGTAGGTAGCGACACGGATCATTGAGGGTGGTCACTGAGGGAGGGAGGGGGTCTCGGGGTCATGTGTCGGGGCATGGGCTGGGCAGGGGAGGTCACACACAGACGGACACCGGACACCACCGCACTTGACCGCCAGCCTTGCCTCAGGTGCGCCGGGGAGCCACACGCCGTGCCAGGGTGACCACAAGCTGTTTGGGGAGGGAGGGCAGAGAGGGGCAAGGGCGGCAGACAGGGAGGGAAAGGACGGACAGGCAGACAGACAGGGATTAGGATGGTTAGGCAAGCAGGGAGACAGCAGAAAATGGAGTGGTTGGGCAGGCAGGCGGGCAGGCAGGCGGGCAGGATGGGATAGAGAAAGAGAGGGCACAAAACAAGGCGGCACAACACACTATCTCCTCCCCCCCCCCATACACACACTTACCTCTCCCCCACACACACCGATCCCCCTTACACTACCATCACTACGAGTCTCCCCCCTACCACCGCAACCTCTCCCCACCACCACCCCACCACACCTTGCCTCGCCGATCTTATTAGCGATCTGGTGTTAACTCAAGGGCCACCGTGATGTATTGCGGCCCGGCGCTTCTCGAGGCCAATATAGTCAACGTTTAATTAAAGTTGACCCCCCGCTGTAGGCCTAGACGCGGGAGGCTAGGTAGGCAGGATCAGGCCACCCCGCGTCCCCCGCCTCGCCGTCCGTAGCCTCAATCTTTTATTAACCACGAGAGGCGGCCGAGGCGAGGAATATTAGAGGCCTGTCAGACTTTACGGAGATTCCTTTGTCTCTCTCTCTCTCTCTCTCTCTCTCTCTCTCTCTCTCTCTCTCTCTCTCTCTCTCTCTCTCTCTCTCTCTCTCTCTCTTTATTTATATTGTTCTTCACTTTAGATAATATTAGGCGACATTGTATTTTTTTTGTCGTTGTTGGTTTATATTTTCACTTGGCATTGGTGTTGAATTGACTGACAATGAGGAGGATGAGGAATGAGGAAGAAGAAGAAGGAGGAAGAGGAAAAGAAAACAACAACAATAAGGCTAAAGGCAAGGACTTGAATTAGGATGAGTAGAAAGGAAAAGTGTGTCACCTCTTTCTTCACCTATACACTACGGATCGAGCGAAAAGATTAGAAAAAAAAACTTTAGAAAAAAATAGGGAGGGAGATAGAAGAAGAGGAAGAATGGAAATGAGTAAACAGATAAATGCAGTATCTTTTTATAGTCGTGTTACATTATAAATAAAAAAAACGAGGAAGAATCGAAGACAAATATAAAGAGTAAGAAGGAGAGCAAGAGTGAGAAGTTAAAGCAAAAGACGGGGAAAAACGGAATGATACATCGTTAAAAATAAACAACAAAAAAACAAGAAAGTGAAAAAAAAAAATCACTAAGAAAACAATATTGAGAGGAAGGATGAGGAAAATAAATCGAGATAAAGAGAAGAGGACAAGAGGAACCAAAGGAGCTGAGGAGACAAAGACATAATAAATGAGACACAGAAGGAAAAACTGTAAAGAAAACCACCAAGAAAACAACACCAAAAGGAAGAGAGGAAACAAATCGAGATATAGAGAAGAGAGAACAAGAGGAGCCAAACGAACTGAAGAGACCAAAAAAATAAATAAATGAGATACATACACGAAGAGAGAGCAGGAACAGGTAATGAGAGTAATGAGAGAGGTACATTTGCAATCTCTTCATACCTTGCAGTCGGTAGTTACGTAATCTCAAGTGACGGGGGCGAGTGAATAGATAGATAGACAGATAAGTAGATAAAGAGAATAATAAAGTATAAATGTCATGGTAAGAGTGCAGTGGAGGGCTTAAGAGGTGCATGGGTGTTGTCAGGTTAGCATGAGGCGGGGGAAGTGTGTGTGCCCTCTAATACAGCACAGGGCCGACGCTCCCCCCACCGCCCCCCGCCCCTCCGCCGCCGCCACCCTCGCCGTCCGCTCTGACAGTGATTGAGGACTCGGCGAGCAGGTGGGCCGAGCGATGGACCTTCAAGACCACCACATCCAGCTCCACCTACTTCGCCCGCCTTATTTTTCCTTCCTTCAACCTTTCTTCTTCGTCGTCTTCCCTCTTTCTCTGCCCCCTTCTTATCTTAGTTATATTTTTTCTCCTCAGCCTTCAGGTATTTGTTTATTTGCTTCTTTTTCCTGCTACTTATCTTCCAACATCCTTCTGCTTCGTCTTCGTGTTCGTTGTATATATAGTAGTCGTTGCTGTCGTCGCTGTCTTCTTCCTCTTCCACCTTGGAATATGGGGTACAATTTTGGTCTCCCCACCTGGCGAAGGACTTTGCTATATTAGAAGCTGCTCAAAGTAGGGTAATTAAGATGAATCTCATCCTTGTGCAACAAACCTTACGATGAAAGGCTCTCATCACTTACCATGTTCTTTCTTGAAAAATGTTGCCTTCTTGGAAAACTGATTGAATGTTTCAAAATACTTAAAAGAGTAACCCGGAAGAGAACGACTGAAACAAGCACTGGACCCTCTGTTTTTTGTCGCTCAACACTTACATGTTGCTTTGAGACACATGACTGATAAGTTTATAGTTCTCTTGAGCCGAGAAATGCACCTCGTTTTTAAAAAGGTACAAGGTACGGTTGAGTTTTTACGGAGACAGGAGTTAAAGGTAGAAGTAACATCAACGTTCCAGTATGTTGTCGCTCAGTATTCAGCTCAAGGCGGCTTCTCGGTGGGAGAGGTAGCCCTCTCTTATAACCCCGGCAGAGCTATGGTCTTAGCTGCCCACCTCGGGGAGATTATTTAATAACCTTTTTAACCCTCCCTCCGCTGCCGTTGCTTCACTGAAAATTAATAATACGTGGGCGGTTCAGTGCGTCTCTCCCTTCCCTTCCCTCTCCCTCCCTCTCTCTTTCGCTCTCCCGCAGTCTATTTGCTTATCGTTATTCGTGCTTCTCCAATACTGTTGACAAGGAGGATAAGGGGTTTGCAGTCTGGGGCTAGGGTGAAGGGTTTGGATGAGAGGTTTGTTTTTGGCCGTTCATGGGTTCCCTTCGTTCATGTTCCTCAAGTCATATTCTTCTTGACTAATATTGATTCAAAGTGTTGCTAATTGACCTTAAACAACTATTATTAGATGTTAGGGATGATCATAACTACTACTACTACTACTACTGCTACTACTACTACTACTACTACTACTACTACTACTACTACCTCGACTTGTGCTACCACCGCCACCGCTACTACCTGTGTAATATAACTGGCAGATAATAGTTTACGACGTACAGGTGAAAAAGGATGGCTTTGATATCAGGCTGGACAATATTTTTTTATGCGTATTAAATGGGTTGAGGACTCGGGTCGATATAAGTCACAGTTTCATCAAGATTAACCAAATTTGTTCATCCCTCTGTTCCTTAAGGAGACTCAGGTGTATGTAAGCGATTGGAACGACTTAAATTATATATGAGAGAGAGAGAGAGAGAGAGAGAGAGAGAGAGAGAGAGAGAGAGAGAGAGAGTGTGTGTGTGTGTGGAGATGAGAGGAGAAGAACAGAGGGAGGGTAATGAAAAAAAAGTTGAGGTAAGAGCGGAGTAAGTAAAAAATGGCCTCGTCTGTGATGTGGTGATGTATTCAGGGGTTAATGGAGATGAACAGGGTGGAAGATGAGTCTTGCTAAGTGGAGAGGAAGGGGAGAGGAGAGAGAGAGAGAGAGAGAGAGAGAGAGAGAGAGAATGAGAGAGAGAGAGAGAGAGAGAGAGAGAGAGAGAGAGAGAGAGAGAGAGAGAGAGAGAGAGAGAGAGAGAGAGAGAGAGAGAGAGAGAGAGAGAGAGAGAGTGAGTAAAGGTCGATAAGTAGTGGATATAAAAAAGTATAAATGTATGGGCGAAGACAATCAAATAATGTAGAGACGCAAGTGTCCTTAGATTGTGGAGGAATGTCAGAAAATTAAATTCAGCATCAGATAAAGATATATATATATATATATATATATATATATATATATATATATATATATATATATATATATATATATATATATATAAAATATCAATACCATATTTATGCAATTCTATATGTCATTCAGACGACATAAGGTTTGGTGTCCTCTAATTAGATTAAGAGCTCACCTGACACCAAAAGTGATCGAAGATTCATGAAGTCTCGGGAAGAAGAGGAAAAATGGTATAAACTGACCTCTTCTTTTTACCAGGACTGACAAACTGCCAGCTAAAAATAATCAACGTTGACTTGTGAAATAAAACGGATAGGTATTTTGAAGTAAAGATAAATCAGATACTGAAAAACTGTACTCACACTGAAAACAATAAATAAAATGATAGAGAGGAAGATAAGGGCAAGAGCAGGATATGGAGGTGAACCTGATAAGCTGGAAACGGAGAAGGAATAGGACGAGTTGGGAAATAAAGAGAAAAACAGGACAGAAGAGAGGCAGAGGCAAGAAATAAATGAAATAGTGAGAAAGTATAAACTGAGGATGTAAATGGAGAAGAAGAAAAGGAACAACAAGGATGAGCAAGGAGTGGAGAAAGTGGACGGAGAAAGGATGGAGGAGAAGCAGAAGCAAGAAACAAAGGACACAGGGAGACAGTAGAAATTGAAGATTCAAATGGAGAAGAAGAAAAGGAAGAACAAGGACAAGCAGCTAATGGAGAAAACAGAAGAGGAGGAGGAAGAGGAGTTGAGGGGTGATCGCTGGAGGAGTGAGAGACAGCCACTTCGCGATGGGCCGTGATAACCACCCGGTCGTGACGGCGCGGTCATCCTCCCTCACGCCCACCCCGTCACACCGGCCACCCACTTACCCTTCCTCTTACCTTGCCCACTCTCTCCGTTCTGAACAAGAAGTAATGGCACAAAACTTAAGGGTAAACAAATAAATTCAGACTGCATCATTTTTTTTATTCACCAACGTTGTAGCGTGAGAATGGAATAAACTCCCGCCTTCAGTGACCCAGTGCAATACGATTAATTCATTTTAAAACAAACTCGACCGACACTTCCTTCAACTTGGTATTCACTAAAGTCGAAATGCAAGGTCTTGGTGGCATTAAATTTAAAGTCATTTCACTTTGGTTTAAAGACCACCTAGGCTGGACCATAGGGTCTGTGTGGATTGAATATCTATATAAATTTATGTAAGTCAAGCTACTGCCCACTGCCCACCCACTAACCCTTTTCCCTACCCTGCCCACTCTCTCCCTCACGCCTACCCCGCCACACCGCCCACCCACTTCACATTCCCTTTCCCTTGCCCACTCCCTCACGCCCACGCCAGTACACCGCTCACCCACTTCCCTTTCCCTTGCCCACTCCGTCACTGCCACCCCAGCCCACTGCCCACCCACCTACCCATCCCCTTTCCTTGCCCACTATCTCTCTGTTACTGCCCATCACCCCCCATACTGCCCACCCACAAACCCTTGCCCTTCCCCTGCCCACTCCCTCCAAGTCACTTCCCATCACCCTGCTTCAGTGTATGCCCACTCACAACTTCTCTGTTATCCCGCCCGCCAACCCATCCGTTTTCTGCGCTAACACACACACACACACACACACACACGCACACGCACACGCACATTATTTAAAGGCACCAAGTGATTAAAAGTCCTGACTGTTAAATGGCCTTCTTCTGTTCGGATTAGTGGACATATTCATTTTTATTGTGACTTCTAAAATCTCCATTATAGTTTCTTGCTTATTTTCTGTGGTCTAGTGGTTAGCGTGCCTAGCTACAAAACCGCGGGTCCGGGCTCGAATCCCGACCCAGGCAGTCGGCTTGAAGCTCAACCAGCTGTTCATCCTCCCTTTCGGGCTGGTCGATTAATGGTGTACCCGGGGAACTTTTGGAAGCTAAAATGTGGTAACCAGGATATCACACTGTCCCTGTGTTCCGGGGTAATTGGTTCTTCCCAATACGACGGAGATGAGTACCGGGCCACGCACAGCTACAGCGTATGTCCCCAACTTTACCTTTCATGCAGGTGTTCGGGCAAGGCGGCCAGGTGAGGGAGGTTTTAGACGTGTGACCTTGAAGCGAGCTGATTGTGGAGGTGGTTTTCCTTTTTATATCTTGCATTTGTTTGTTTCCTGTTTGATCTTTTTGTGTCTGGTGTTTCTTTTCATTCTCATTTTTCTTTCTCGTCCACCCTATTATTTTCCTTGCTCTATCTCCATTTTGACCTTCATAACGTCCTTGTCTCCTCCCCCTCGTTCTCCTCCTCGTTCTCCTCCTCCTCCCTCTTATACTCCTCCTCACTCCTCATTCGCTCTAGACATCATCATTACAGGAAAAGAAATATTGGGGATTATAATTCATCTCATTATGTAATCAGGACCTGGGTACAAACCGCCGTTAATGTTGTTGTTGTTGTTGATGTTGTTGTTGTTGTTATGGTGGTGGTGGTGGTGGTGGTGGTGATGCTGCTGGTGTTGATGGTAATGCACAATGATACTCCACTCCGATACACTCGTTAGGCATTACATATACATTTTCACACACACACACACACACACACACACACACACACACACACACACACACACACACAGCGGACATAATTTTTGCCTGCCGCTCCGAGACACGGCCGTAACGCACGTGTCCATTAAATCCGAATCTATCTGAAGTAATCTATGGAATCGGAGCCCAAGACGGATAGCGCGGCCCCTACGCCCTCGACCCACACCCGCTCATCTCGCCCGCGGGGTCACTTAGGGAAATAAATGAACTCAGAACCTTCTCTTTTCCCGTCTCTGTCTTCGTCTCCTGCCTGCTCCCGCCTCTCTTACCCTCCACTCCCATAATATGTTCTTGACCTTCCCTATCCTCATCATCCTTCTTCTTCTTCTTACCTCATTATTGCTTTCTACTTCATATCTATTCTCGTTCCCACCACTCCCTGCCTCCTATCTTCTTTTTTTTTATGATACTCTTTGTTTTTCATCTGTGTGTCTGTCTTTTCCTGATGTCATACTTTTATTGTCCTTTTTACCTTTCATCTTTTCTACCTGCCTTCATATTCGTACCTGTAATACTTGCTCTCTGTTACTTATCAACTTAAATCAAATCCTCATTCTTTTTTACTTTATATTCTCGTTCTTCTTTCTTTTCTCTGATTTTGAATTTGTAGCATTTATTCTTTGTATTTAATCTTTCGCACTTCTTTCAATGCTCCTCTCGTTTGTATCCCACAAACACACACACCAAAAATAAATAAATAAATAAATAAATAAATAAATAAATAAATAAATAAATAAATAAATAAATAAATAACACGCACCTTTTAACTGGCTATGATCCGTCTCTTCTGTTAGGAAAGGTTAGGATTATTGAGTGAGTATTATACCTTCACTCTGCATTCCTGTTCTTTTCCTCCTTTTCCATAGTAAATCATTAAGGATGGAACTTTTGTAACCCGTATAAGTCAAGGGAAGAGTCTCAGGGTCAGTAAGTGTTGTTGTTCCTTAGGATTGAGTCTAATGAAGGTGTATTATATTTTGACTGTGTTCGTATACGTGCTCCTCTTTCCTTGCTGAATGAGTCTTTGTTCATGAAGCTTGTGTCACGTTCAAGTCAAGGTGACGGACGGACCATAATACCGTCAACGCTATTGCATTTTAAGTCTGCGTTTCGTTAATGCTCCCCCAACTTTTAATTTTTCCATACTGAGCCATTGTTGATGAGGCGTGTAAGTCGTGGGGAATAGCTGGCTGAAATTCTGTAAGAGTTATTGTAGCTCTGGTTTGTCTAATGAATGAGTTTTATTTCTTGTATTTGCATGACTGCCCTTCCATTTTCTCGTTTCATGCTGAATGGGTGTTTTTGTACACCAATCCGTGTCACCCGCAGGTCAAAGGAAAGGACTGACCTCTCATTGTTTCTCTGTCGATGGTTTGAAGGTCTCTGTCTGCTCCGTGGAAGGAATGTTCTTGATTAAAACATCCAATCAGCGAACGATTTTCCGGCTCCGAGCGTGGCAGCGGAGAGTGATCCAGTGTGCCGCGCCTTGACAAGCTCTCAAAGGCGGGCGGCGTGAGAAGGGTTGAGAAAGGAAAAAAAAATACAATGGTCAGGCTTTGTTTATGGTCTCCCTAACTAATGCCTTTTTGTTCACTCTGTGTTTTGTTCACTCCACCTGACCAGCGAGATTATGAAGGCGAATGTAACTCTTCTCTTAACTTTTCTCCTACTTTCACGAATCTTCATCCTGCATGCGTTCCTTGCTTTCATGACGCCTTCCAACCCCCCCCAACCCCCCCTCCCCCACACACACAGGCACACGCACTCACTCACTCGAACTCCCTTGCTCGCTCACCTACTCACTCACTCACCCACTCATTCACTCACTCGCTCACACCCCGGACGACCCATTACATTTAACAAGACCAACACTAGAGAAGAAGAGACAGTGCCCATGTGTCTTCCTCCTCCTCCTCCTAGTCCTTCTCCTCCTCCTCCTCCTTCTCCTCCTCCTTCTTTTCCTCCTCAAGTTCTGGACGCTGAGTAGGGCGATGCACTCAGCACTTCCGCGTGGCAGCTATTTCATCCTCGAAGGGGCGGCCACAACAAAGGCTGGAAAATAATAGTCGGGCAG